>NC_134486.1:18230820-18335202 GCF_040206685.1 Ascaphus truei
TGGTGCAGGAGCCACTCGCTCCTTGCACCCTTCCTTCCCCTTCCTCTTCCTCAGCCTGACTGCCTGTCGCAAAGCCCGCGAAGTGTATCTATTCTCCCGGGCTGAGAATCCTCCAGCCCTATTGGCCGCTATGAGGCACCTGGTGCCTGTCTCCCTATGCCTCCTGGGAGTTGTAGTTCCCAGGAGGCTGCTACAGCATTGGGGCCGCGTGCGCGCTTCTCCCGCGCATGCGCGAACGCCTAATGGCCGCCGCAACCTCTCTCCACTTCCCTACTCTCGTGCGATTTCTCCCTAGCTCTGGGGCCCTACCTGCACCTACGCGATTACTGCGCATGCACGAGACTCCCTTCAATGGCGGCGCCCCCTTCACCAGCCGCCGGGCCTGTAGCAACGCCATCGCGGCCTTAGCGACGGCCCGATCGCGTCCCCGGCAACCGGCCTGCACTAGAGGGCAACGCGCTGCTCCCTGCACTGGCCCCCACCCTCGCGAAGTGCCGGCGGGTCCGTCGCTGCCTCCGGCGGCACCCGCGACTACACGGCACTCGCGGAGGGGGGTCAGGGAGGGAAAAATAACCTCGGGGCTACACTTAATAAATTCTCCTGTTTTTTATTGCTACACAGGATTGCACCTTTTTTCTTTCTTCCGTTTAATCAGGATAGGCATATCCTCATTAGGGCTGCATCCTGCTAGCTCATTTTACCTGGGTCAGTACATTTATTAGTCACCCATTTACTCACTTATAATATTTCATTTGTGTTAGTCCTAGCGCTGATTTCTTTCTGTTATATATATATTTCCAGTGTTTGACAAATAGTTATAACCACACGCCCATGGCGAGTGGATTTAGGCTGCTGGCAAGCTGAGCTGCGGCTCTATGAATTCCCCTGCTCGCACCAATTTTTTAAAAATAAATAAATAATCCCCCTCCCTGATTGGTGTGACGAGGGGAAGAGGGCCGGCTGGCAGCTCTGGGTCAGCCCCAACCCCCCTGCCCCCGATCGCTGCCCGGGGTGGGAGGTAGGCTTGGGGGGGTCCCGCGGCTGCTGCCAGGCACTTCCCCTCCGTCCCACGCTCCTTTGGCACACATGCAGGGGGGCGGGAGGGTTTTGGCAAAGTTCCCCGTCCGGCCACGTTTCTCATGGGGAGGTTGGTGTGGCGTGCGGCTGTCCTCCGCTGGCCCCTGACCCCCCCGCACTGCCCGACCTTCCGCCTGGCTGCCCGACCCCCGAACATGTCTGCTCGATCTCCCGCCTGCCTGTCCGGTTGCCCGACCCCCCCGATTAGCTGTCCGAACCCCCCCGCCTGGCTGCCCAACCCCCCCCCCCCCTCCTGGCTGCCCGACCCTCAGCCCGCAGCTGGCATGTGGAGGACAAGGCCTGGATGAACAGGTGGGCCACCTCCCTTCCAATGAATACCCACCCAGTGTGTCTGTGAGTGTGTGTGTTTCTGTGAGTGTGTGTGTGTCTGTGAGTGAGTATGTGTGTCTGTGAGTGAGTATGTGTGTCTGTGAGTGTGTCACCCTCTCCCTGTGTCACCCTGTCCCTGTGTCACCCTTTCCCTGTGTCACCCTTTCCCTGTGTCACCCTTTCCCTGTGTCACCCTCTCCCTCGCCCTGTCACCCTCGCCCTGTGTCGCCCTTGCCTTCACTCTCTCTCTCACTCTGTTGCCCTCACCCTCTCTCTTACCCTGTCACCCTCACCCTCTCTCACCCTGTTGCCCTCACCCTCTCTCTCTCACCCGTCGTCCTCACCCTCTCTCTCTCACCCTGTTGCCCTCACCCTCTCTCTCTCACCCTGTCGCCCTCACCCTCTCTTACCCTGTCGCCCTATATATACAGTGGTCGACAAATCACCCAAAAATCTATTTGCCGAACAAAAAAAATCTACTCGCCACCTAGCCCCGCCCCCAGGCCAGCTTTTTTAACAAAAAAAATTAATAAATTCCTAGTAAGAACATTAGTTTTTGACATAAGTTTATTTATTGTAGTACATTATACTACAATTAGTCCTTGTTATGTATGTATGTGTGTATTTAGTATGTGTTTAGGTATATTTTAATATTATTTTTGTGTTTTGTATTGCTAATAAAATCCATTTTGTACTTTCACATATTTTTCGTGTGCTTTCAACAAACCCTCTTTTTTTCTTTTTGTGTTCTTATATCATATTGGGTTGTTAGCACCGCCAGAGGATAAATTTAACCCCTACATCTGGACTAGAGATTTATGGGGGATGGTTTTGATTGCGGCACCAACTCTGTGTGTTATATATATATATATATATATATATATATATAAAAAAAACTAATGTTCTTACTAGGAATTTATTCATTTTTTTGTTTAAAAAGCTGGCCTGGGGGCGGGGCTAGGTGGCGAGTAGACCATTTGCATTCCTTAGTAGGCAGGAATCTTCGCGGGCATTTGCCCTGGCTTTGAAATATAGTATGGTTCTGAAGATACACACATATTAAAATAACCGGTTCGGTTAGGGCCAGCGGGTCCAAACTTTCCAGACCGTAATGCCGGAAGTGGTACACTATAGGGTCCAAGTTTAAGCCCGCTGCGACCTTCGGAACCGGAGATATACAAAAACCATATAAACCGTTTCATATTTTATTATAAAAATCTTCGCTAAAAAGAAATCTCAGTTTTTCACTAAATCCCCATTAATAACAACAGGCTCCGCCGCCATGGGCTTCAATGGAGAAACTCCGCCGTTGCAGTCAATGGGGTTCCCCGCCATAGGCTTTCAATGGGGTAACCGTCGCCATTGAAGCCTATGGGAAAAACCACAAATCTTTACATTCGTCCATACTACGTCTGGTTGATCGGAGAGGGCTGGGAAGGGTCATACATTAAAGCCGGAACCTTGGCTACATGCCACCCAAATGCCACCAGAGGTCATTCCAGAACTGGAGATATGGACTTACATTTTTCATCATTTCACACTAAGTCGTTTTTATGCCACGCGGCTTTTCCCCATTGGAATCAATGGCCGGCGCCACCATAGACAATGCATGGTAAACGCCGCCATTGGATTCAATGGGACCACCGCTCCGCCATTGAAGTCAATGGCACGACCCTCCTTCTCCGCTCCACCCCTTACGGTGGTCTCTCATTCCTGGACCCAGTGTGGATCGTGTGTGGGGGTTCCTATGAGCTAGGGGCAAAAATAATTTTATTCCCAGGGGCTCTAGAACCTAAGATTCCCACACCAATTGTCCTTGAACTTGACCGAAGTGATTAAACTCTTTTCAAAGACATTGTATCCGCTTTTGCGGTCTGCGGTTTGGATGGCTGCCAACCTGTTCCTCGAGGCCGGCGTTGAGGAATCTCCATTTAAGTCAATGAGCCCATTGACTTACAATGGGAAACCGCCGCTCCTCCTCTCGGACGCCACCTGCCGGTTGTTGCTGGAAAACAGGTCCAAAACCGCTACTTCTGCCATTAGAACGCATGGAATCTCAATGGCGACCTATGGAAGGCTGCAAAATGGAGCCTGAAAAGGTGGGAAAAGGGAACAAAGGGCTATAATCACTAAATTAGCATTAACCCCTTCCCTCCCGCATCAACCCTAGTGTATGTGTGAGTGCAAACACCAAGATGAGACATTACATTTATACAGGGGAATAAACATTTGGATACTGAAGCAAGGTAAAAACCACATTACTGGACCCCAGTCCAGTTAACCCCTTGCTTCCCAGGTGAGAGTAGGGGGTGGCCAAATGGGGTGTAACCCCTTTAATCCCGGGCCAAATCCCCTCTCTCTTGACACCTCCCCTGCTCAATGGGTGCCTTGTGACCCAGCTGCCTCCCATGGCACTGGGACACCACTGGCATCCTTGAAGCACTCAATAAGTCCTGAGGGATTGGCCTGGCAAAATTGTCCTCCGGCATTGTCCAGTACATTGTCCTGGCCACAGTGGACAGTGAAGTCCAGATCCTGCTGAGCAGGGCTCCACCGTGGTCGCCGGGCATTTTCCTTTGCCTCCCTCTGCCCCCAACCCAGTGCCTGGTGAACCAAGTCCATTGTGAAGGGGCACCTCTGCAGACCAGGCTGCATACTGCCCAGAGACTGGCATGTCTCTGCACCAGCTATCAAGCACAGACCGTCGCTTTCCTGTTAACCAAGTCTGGGAAAGAGCTATGTCACCATCCTGTAGGGACCCTACCTGCCCTGGCCCTGTGCCCACCTGTAGCTGCTCCGCTATACCCTTGCCTCTCCTCCCTGGCTCTTGGGTAGCCCCCACCCCGGGTGGCATCATATCTGGAATCCAGAAACCACCTGGGGTGCTGACTCCTACCCCCTCCTGTGCCCCCTGGGACAAGGCAATACCCCAGTATCCTGTACTGGGGTGCCTGGTACCCAGGTGTGTTGCTCCTGTCCGCTTAAAAGAAGGCCAGGAAACAAGCACCTGCTACCACCACTGCTGCTAGGGCCAGCATCACTCCTCTCCCCTCCACTGTGCTGCCCTTCCTCCCTGTAGCTATCCTTGGCTGCCCTGGGGACAGAACCATCTGCTGTACCCCCCTAGCCCTGGCTACTGCTCCTGGCTGCCTACCTACCCACAGCCCCACCTCTGGGAACCCTGGGGAATCTGTCAGGGGGGTCACTCCTGGTAAGTCAGCCCAAGGGACCTCCTACTTACCTGGCCCATCCCTAGCTTCTGCCAGCTGCCTGACACCCCACTGACCTATCTCCCCCTGCTCCACAGTGTCTCCCTGCCTAGCCTCCCCTAGGTCCAGCACCTCAGCCCCTGCTGATGACTCCTGCTGCTTACCTCCCTGCAGCCCACCTGCACTCCTCTCCCCTCTGGGCAATCCTAACCCAGACACTGGAACTACCTGAGTGCACCTACCTCCCTGACCTTGTCTCCCCCTTACCAGGGATGAGCTCAGGGGCACCTCTCCAGATGCAACCGCCTTAGATCTTGGCTGGCAGGTATCCCTGGGGTGGCACAAGCTTGCCACTGCCCACGATACCCCCAGCCCATAGCCAGGCTGCAAAAGGGGGTTGCTGATCTGAGTGACCCCCTGAGACTCTGCCAGGGTAATGGGAAACTCTAACTGCCATACCTGCTGCTTTCCCTCCCCGGCTACCACTAGCCCTTCTTCTCCTGAGACCTGGTGCTGGCTACCTACCTGCAGCCTTCCCTCACTCCGCATCTCCCTAGCTAATCCTAACCTGGACCCTAAGGACACCTGAGTGAGGCCATCTCCCTGACACTGCCTCCCCATTACCAGAGAGGAGCCCAGGGGCACTGGTGCAGAAGCACCTACCTTGGCTCCTGGCTGGCAGGTAATCTGGGGGTGGGCTAACTGTGCCACTGCCCCTGATACCTCCAGCCCATAGCCAGGCAACAACAGTGGGGCTCTCAACTGAGAGACTCCCTCAGGCTCTGCCAGGGTAATGGGGAAATCTGGATGGCTCACTTGCTGCCTTCCCTCCCCGGTACCCACTGGCCCACCCAACCCTCTCCCAGGCAATCCTATCCTAGAGCTGGGTGCTAACGGGTCTAGCCCCTCTCCCTGAAGCTGTGCCCCCATTACCGGAGGTGAGTTCAGGGTTGCTGGTGCAGATGCACCCACTTTAGCTTCTGGCCGGTAGGTAACCCTGGGGGGGTTTAACTTTGCCACAACCCCTGATACCTCCAGCCCATAGCAAGGCTGCAACAGTGGGGCTCTTAACTGAGAGTCCCCTTGATACTCTTCCAAGGTAATGGGGAAGCCTGGCTGCCCTACAAGCTGCCCTTCCTTCCCCTCCCCTGGTGCCCCTATCTCCTGCCACCCACCGGTCACCCCTACAAGGGAACAACAGGGTACAGTCAAGGGCAAAAATAAGTCAGGGTCAGTCTGCGACTTGGTCTGGCTTACCTCGCTGGTCCCCGTAGAGACCGCCGCCTTCATTAGTCCCGATTGCAGGGGGACTGGAGTGGCCGCCGCCGGCATCATCTGGGCCGGGCAGCAACGGGCCGCTGCCGCAACAGCGCCCGGGCTTGGTACAGGTGAAACGGTGCAGGACAAGGGTCCCAGGTCTTTGTGGAGTAACACGGCTCCCGCCAAACAAGGTAAAATAACCCCCTCCCGCAATCCCTGTCCCTCCCCCCACTCAGAAAGGGCTCCAGTACTTTGCCGGAATCGCGGCTCTTCCGCCGCCACGGGCGAGCCCCGGGTAGCTGCCGCAACAGTACCCGGCTTTGGTGCAGTATAGCCGGCGTGGATTGTGGGGCTCCGGTCATCGCTGGGAATCGCCAACTCCGCCAAACAATGTGAAACACCCACCTCCCGCACACCCCAACCCTCCCCCCAAATAAAATTGCCGCCGGCAGGATGCCGGAATGGCGGCTTCTTCTCCGCCGCCGTCGCCGGTTTGCCGCCGAGATCCGATGGATGGCCGCCGCTCTCCGCTGCTGTTGCCGATGCAGCCCGGCCAGGTTCTCCAGGGCACATCCCGTGAAGGGTTGTCGCCCAGGCTGGGCGGGAGCCATCAGAGGATGCCGCTAACTGGGTCATCTCTTTCGCAGCTCGTGAGCGCTGGCCCTGAGGGGCTTCTTCGCCCGGCCGTGCACGATCCGGGCATTGGGCTTTATTGTGGCCCGCTTTGTGGCAGTGGTAACACCGCCGCTTCTGCCAGAGCGTCTCCGCCGCCGGTGAACTGCCCCCCGCAAGAGGCTGCTGAGTCCAGGGCGGAGTTGCTTGAGTGCCGGGCTCAGGGAGGGGGTAAGTGCCGGGCTCAGGGAGGGGGACAACACCAGCTTCTGGAGCTCGTTCCGCTCCGCCTGGGACCACATCCCTCCCCACGCAGACAACAGTGAAAGCTCTTCCAGGGAAAATGGACTGGCCGCCGCAATGGCCGTTACCTCTCTGGCTGTAAAGCTCTAGGGGTCTCCGCAACCACCCGCTCCCTCCACAAGTCTCTGCCATCCCGGAGCTGGGTCCATTCCCTGCTCTCCGGGCGGTTTGGTGGTTACAGCGGCTGCAGCTGTGGATCTTTGCTCAACCTGCTGGGTTTCATGCTCACCGATCGCCGCCTCTCTCTCAGCCTTGCCAGCTGCTGGTCCCTGCGCCGACTTGATGCACTCCTCCGGTCTCGGTGCCCGGCTCCAGTCACACGGATGGCCGGCACTTTGGTTCTGGAGGAAATGCTTCTCACAAGTAGGGGAACAGTGAGGAGGTGCCATATCTTGTGTTATATGTTGTACACTGTGTGTTCAATATCTTTAGTCCCAGGAACTCGCAATTACTCTCGAGTTCCCACTATATTACAGAGTCCCGCAGTACACTGTAATACAGGTCCAGTTCAATCCCACCGCTGCCACCAGTTTTATTATAAGCCTGTGACGGTAACTTTGTGACAGGCTATAATAATACACCAAAAATATAACTGGGTTGAACTGAACGAGGCTTAGATATGATAAAATATAATTTATTCCTTGAAAAAGGTGAACACACGAGATTATACAAATAACAGACAAAATATAGACACTTACTTAAAGGTTTGGACAAGAAAGTCATCAGGATACAGGATGGGCCATTTCTTCCATAATTCAGGTTCAGATGTGGACATCACGACAATACATGAAGACAATTGAGTAAGGGATGAATCTGACTTATATACCATTTCAGCTCTTACTCTTAACCCTAGGCGCCGAGCTGGCTAGGAAAATATCTTTGAAGTAGATTTTAAAGTGTGAAGTATGACACTCACAATCCACTCAACTTCCTTTGTTCCTGGCCCTAGTATAAACAATCAGGGCAGTTAACCTTTGATAAGAGAGCGTACTTTCTAAACAGTTGGTCTCTCTCTCCTGACCATTTGCATTCCTTAGTAGGCAGGCATCTTCGCGGGCATTTGCCCCCGCTTTGAAATATAGTATGGTTCTGAATATACACACATTAAAATAACCGGTTCGGTTAGGGCCAGCGGGTCCAAACTTTCCAGACCTTAATGCCGGAAGCGGCACACTATAGAGTTCAAGTTTCAGCCCGCTGTGACCTTCGGAACCGGAGATATACAAATACCATATAAACCGTTTCATATTTTATTATAAAAATCTCCGCTAATAAGAAATCTCAGTTTTTCACTAAATACCATTGAAAACAACGGGCTCCGCCGCCATAGGCATCAATGGAGCAATTCCGCCATTGCAGTCAATGGGGTTCCCCGCCATAAGCTTTCAATGGGGTAACCGTCGCCATTGAAGCCTATGGGAAAACCCACAAATCTTTACATTCGTCCATACTACGTCTGGTTGTTCGGAGAGGGCTGGGAAGGGTCATACATTAAGGCCGGAACCTTGGCTACATGCCACCCAAATCCCATCCCTCTGGTCATTCCAGAACCGGAGATATGGACTTACATGTTTCATCATTTCACACTTAGTCGTTTTTATGCCATGCGGCTTTTCCCCATTGGAATCAATGGCCGGCGCCGCCAAAGACAATGCATGGTGCACGCCACCATTGGATTCAATGGGACCTCCGCACTGCCATTGAAGTCAATGGCACGACCCTCCTTCTCCGCTCCACCCCTTACGGGGGTCTCTCATTCCTGGACCCGAAGTGGATCGTGTGTGGGGGTTCCTAGGAGCTAGGGGCAAAAATAACTTTATTCCCAGGGGCCCTAGAACCTAAGATTCCCACGCCAATTGTCTTTGAACTTGACCGAAGTGATTAAACTCTTTTCAAAGAAAGCGGTCTGCGGTTTGGATGGCTGCCAACCTGTTCCTCGAGGCCGGCGTTGAGGAATCTCCATTGAAGTCAATGAGCCCATTGACTTACAATGGGAAACCGCCGCTCCTCCTCTCGGACGCCACCTGCTGGTCGTCGCTTGTAAACAGGTCCAAAACCGCTACTTCTGCCATTAGAACGCATGGAGTCTCAATGGCGACCTATGGAAGGCTGCAAAATGGAGCCTGAAAAGGCGGAAAAAGGGAACAAAGGGCTATAATCACTAAATTAACATTAACCCCTTCCCTCCCGCATCAACCTTAGTGTATGTGTGAGTGCAAACACCAGGATGAGACATTACATTTATACAGGGGAATAAACATTTGGATACTGAAGCAAGGTAAAAACCACATTACTGGACCCCAGTCCAGTTAACCCCTTGCTTCCCAGGTGAGAGTAGGGGGTGGCCGTAAGGGGTGGCCAAATGGGGTGTAACCCCTTTAATCCCGGGCCAAATCCCCGCTCTCTTGACAGTGGGCTCAAAGTCTGAAATGTAAACAATGAGTCAGCAGAGAAAACAAGGGAGAAAAAAACATGAGAAAATGACTCCCTAATGCCAAAGCTAGGTATTACTGATATAAGCTATAGCAGACAAAAATTATAGTGTCCCAAAGGCTACTGTGGAGCAAGGAAATGTCCAGATACTTGCTATGACGCTGCACAAGACATCCAGAGGAGAAGAACACTTTCCTGTGTCCCACCGCTGCACCGTGCTGACCATCTCCTTGTTTGGAGCTTTACTGCTGAAGCTGTTTTGTCCGGTTCTGTGACTGCTGTATGATCGCTGCCTGATGCGAACAGTGAGCGGGATGCCGGGGGCTTTCATTGCCTCTTACTTACCTCTGTCTTGGACTCCCCTTCTCCTCTGGATGTCTTGTGCAGCGTCATAGCAAGTATCTGGACATTTCCTTGCTCCACGGTAGCCTATGTATTGGTAACCTGTAAATGAACTACTGTACCGACACACTTTATTCTAACTTTTGCCGGCGGTAGGCCGAGGTTTACTCCGGCTGGCGCCGGGTCTAGACCGCGCGCCACCGCGTGTTCCTCCGCGCACCCCCCTCCACTTGGCGCGCATTTTAGACCACTTCCCGACCCCGGCTCCTGCTCTGCCCCTCTGCTTCCCCGCACCCCCGCTTACCTCACTTTAAACTCCAGGGGTGTTGGGGAAGCCGGGGAAACCGGGCGCGCACGTGACTGACGTCACAGTGACGCCGCGACAAGCCACGTCACCACGCTTCCCGCACGCATCCTGCCGTGCGGGAAGTGTTAGAATAAGATGTGTCGCCAGTGTATTGGATTTCCAAGTCATGGATTCCAGGCAGACCAGATGGCTACCAAGCTTGGTGCCTATGGGTCTGTGAGAAGTCAGGACTTGAAATCCTCAGGGATGCCAAGGTGTTAGAACAGGAAGGGTACTGCAGTTCTGCTTGAGTACCCGCATCCTAGGCTAACACAGGGCTATCCGGCCACCATTTGCCAGAACCCAGACTCTGTGGAGCCTGGACAGCGGATGGACTCAGTATGCAAAGAGGCAGTGGCAGGTTGGCACATGCCCCTTTACTGGCAAATTGGATATTGGCCGGCAAGAGAATTCCCACACTCTGATAGGCTGCAGATGTTAGTGAAGGAGACACTGAAACCCGTAAGGAGACTTGCAGCCAAATCAGGAGCGCAAATTCCAAGCGCCAAACCAACAGCAGCAAATTCAAAGATGCTCTGCACTGAAGAGATGCGAGCCGGCTTCAAGAATTTTAAACTCAGAAAAGTTTCTAAGTCCCACTTTTGAGAACATAGCTGTCACATCTGGCATTGCATGCCGAAATCAGTTCCAGGACTTTTGTGAGTACATACCGGTCATTGGAAAGGGCTCCTACAGAGAACATTTTTGTGAATTTTGTTTAGAGGATAGATTTATTCGTTAGCCCCGTTCCCAGTGTGTTAACTCTGTAAATTGTGTTACATTGTGTGTATGTCTTTTCCTGAAATAAATTACAATTTATTTTACCTCCTAGCTTTGCTCAATCAATGATCCCGGTATAAAAAGGTGTTAATAAACCTGGTCTCCTGTGACAGTAATAACCTGTATTTTGTTTAATTTATTTGAATGCACAATTATTAAAAGCTATGTTTTAAATACGCAAATTATGCAACTACCCCTGGAATGCACATATTAAATTAGTGGGTGCTGTTTTCTCCCTTTTGGTTAATCCTTTTTACCCACTTAAGCCAATATCCACGAAAGTGTGCCACGCTTTAACATTCATATGAATAGGAGTAAGGGTGTTCTAATGCTCAGCCGCACTTTAGTGTATCTGTGCCTTAGGGTAGCTTCGATGTTATCACTGCCAAATTGAATGGTTTGGCATGACCCTACCTCACGATCTGACATTTGTGTTATCACAGTATTCAGAAAGAGTTATCACAAGTCACATGTGTGTGTGTACCTGCGTGTGTGTGTGACTGTGTGTCACTACCGGGATATCGGTGGACGCGGCTCTCGCTCACTCATTGCCTGGTGTTCCCGGCACCACTCTTTCCCCTAGGTCAGTGGCACGCTTACGCAGAGGCCCGCAGCTCGTGGTGCGCATGCACAGAGGCCCACGGCCATCCGCAGAGGCCTGTGCATGCTAAAAGATTGGGGAGCACTAATGTAGTTGGTGGACAATGGCGGTACTGCGCATGCATGGTGGGGCCTGCAGGTTCCTCTTCTGCGCATGCGCGCGCCCTTTAGCAGCGTGACGTCACTTTCCTTACAAGGCAATGAATTTTTTCCGATGAAAACCCTGTAGTCGCAAGCAAAGAAGTTTCACTTAAACAAGTAGCAAGTATCTAATGCTACTGTAGTATTACTGTAGATACTTGCTACATTTTTTACGTGAAACGTCTTTGCTGGCGCCTACAGGGTTTTCATTGGAAAAAAATGCATAGCCTTGTAACAAGAAACCGTAACAAAAGTGACGTCACGTTCAATTTGAATTGGCCTGCCAGGGACCCCGCTGTGTTAATCCGATGGGTCATTAGTCTGTCTGCAGAAATGTCACAGAAATGTTGCAGCATTACTGGGAGAAAGGACCAGACTTTCCCAGGCAAGTGTTCGATACTCGTGGCTGCAACTGTATATAACATTAAATAAAATAAACACATGTAGGATATTGCTTTCATTGCACCTTTAGTAAGAGGGGGGTGTTGGTACACCTCCCAACTTGGAATTTTTATATATTTTCAACCACGAGTCTTCGACCGCCGTGTGCCCATCTGTTTTTTCATAAATCTGTCTGACTGTCCCACTTTGACCTTTGGAGATGTTGGGAGGTTTACTTGGCAGTAAATAGGGAGTGTTCAGCTAAAGTAATTGTTGAAATATTGACCACATTAAGGGCATTTCTGTTATTAAATGTACAGGCTGTGCTACGCTGGTGCAGCAGAGATCGTTGTTGGCCTATATAGCATATTGCTAATGTCATGGTTATACAGTGACAGGAGTAGCTTCAAAGAATGCAGTGAGTGCTAGAGCAGAGTCAGATTTCACTGGTACACTCAGTAAGTTGGCATTCACTGGGAAAGGACATTGAAGCCAAGAATGATAGTTCTGATTCGGTCATAATGGAACTGGCAGACATTGTGGCTACACAGAAAAAAAGTCAGCTGAATTTGAAGAAGGTGGTTCTGAATGTGGATTCATTGCCACATTAGGTTTCTTTGGAGAGGTGTTTAATATAATCAATAGAGACAGCAGAGCGGAAAACAAAACTGAAACATACTTCAGGAAAACATCTAGCAAATGACTGGTCCCAAATGTCTGCAATAGCAGGTACTTTGGAGAGGTTAAAATGAATGTTTGCTCAACAGCAGAAATTGAATTTGGAAACAGGAAAGGAAGGTTCTGTTGCAAATACAACTAAACGCTTTAAATGAACAGACTGCTATATCTTACTTGATCTGGAACAAGTTTGAAATCCAATGGCACTTCCTCATGTTTTAACACAGGAGCAATCGTTTACAAATGTTGTCTGCAAGTTGTGTGCGCCAAATACAGAAGTTTGTACATTAGTGTCCAGTTCAGAACCTGATCTGTGGAAAGAACTCCTGGAAGTGTCAGTGAGAAGCTCCAGTCATTGCAAGTGGCTGAATAGTGTCCACCTCTCGCACACTTGAATTTGCAGATCATCCCAACGTTTCTGCTCTGGATTTTCAAACCCTTAGTCTTCCCTTATTTACTGCATACTAGGAACGTTGGTTTTCAACTCAAAACAGAATAAAAACAATTAGGTGAATTAGAGTAACAAGCAAACACCTTGAAGATTGTGCAAAACATTTGTGAAGCCTGTCCTCCCTTTGTTATGAAAGAAGATGCTGTGTAATGCAGTTTGCTTTCCATTAGCAATAAAACTGTTGAAGAGGAAAACGAACCAGCTGTGAATAACTACAAAAGGCAGACGAACTTGATCTTGACTTGAAATTGATCAGATAGGAACCATTTGGCTCGCCTTGTCTGCCCTTTCTCCTGTCCACCGTGAAACCTCAGACCCCCCTCATTGCTTCGCTTTCTTTTATATTTAGGCTAGCCCGGTGACTATCCTAGGGTTACCATATGTCCGGATTTTCCCGGATTTTTGATTGAAGGTCGCCGTCTTGGAGGCATTTGTATATAACTAAAAATGTCCATGTGCGCGGTTATCCAATGCTGCATGCGCAAACGGAAAAAAAAATAAACACCTATTCTAAACCTTCTACTCCTGTGGCTCAATGGGTTCCTTAAATGGGAGCTGTACATCGACAGAGGCCATGACGCTAGGTCGGCCATGACACCATTGCTGCAAAAGTGAGATCCATCACTGCTTTTCTCACATTGCAACCGGGCATCGCTCTTTTTATTGTGTATACGAATAGCCTGTTCAGAAAAAATAGCCAGCATAACTACTATTTATTGATTTAGAGAAGTTTACATTTTTTTTTCTGGGGAAGAGCAACAGAAACTGTTAGTGAGGCCTAGTGAGTGACGAGGCCTAGCTGCTTTACTGACACCCATCAAATGGGCCCTAAATCCCTCAAAGGCATAATTATATGGTGCACACGCACTTTGATTACCATTAATGGTTTTGAAACACTGCCTTTTATAGAACTTTGTATGAAATACTTTTTATAGATATAACACATATACTGTAGACCGATATTTGCTATGCAGTCTTCTTCCATCAAACACAATTTGGCACCAGAAAACGCCATACAGCCTATTAACTTAGATGGGCTGTAAGTGTCTTACAGCTCCGGAAAGGCTTAGACGACAGCTTAGTAATCACCCATTATCCTTTTTGTAGTATAATATGTATATGTAAAGTATAATATGGGTGCACTTATTATTTTACAAGCACAATGATCCTCAAATGCAGACCTACAACTGTGCATGGTTGTACAGTATATGGATAATAGAGACAAGATCTCCTTTATAAACCATTTTTGTTTAATATAAATATCTAAATATACAGTATATTGAATTACTAGTTGGCATTTGTTTAAACGCGCTCTATTTTAAGTTCCTTTAATCTTAAAAAATAAATAAAATAAATCAGAAGACTGGAAAAGCTGATCAGGCCATCGCTTAGGGTATCCCTTGAGGAAAGTATACTTTTTTTTATCTGATCTCAACTGGAAGACAAAAGAATACCTTGAATAGGAGACGGCTGCTTTAAAACTACTTGTTGTAGAATGCCGTACCCTCTGGCAGGCAGCCAGCATTCAATTTGGACTTTTGGCATCCAAACATTTAGCAGGATATCTTCTTTTCAAACAGGAAAACAATACTGAATATGGGTTGGTTGTCGGGGTTTGTGTGATTAAAACATAGATGATTAAAGCTACTAGAGTTCTCCTGTAGATTTTGATCAAACCTCAGTCTTGAAAATGCTCAGAGGCTGAAACCGTACGAGTTCAGAACACCCTTTCAAATGCCTTCTCTTTAGGATTAACCTCTGAACACTTATCAGCATTTTCTCTCCTAAAATGTTATACTTGTAAACTTCCTTTCCAGATTTCCAATTTTAGCAATTTAAAACCTCCCTTTGTTCCATAAAAGGATCATTGGTCAGAACACTCCCTATTGAAGTTACATAGTAGATGAATACAACAAAAAACAAAGAAGCCCAGAGCTACATTCAATATGACAAAAATACAGTGAAAAAAATAAATAAATGAGAGATTATATATATATATATATATATATATATATATATATATATATATATATATATATATATATATATATATTATATATGTGTGCTACTGGAGTAGCAACTGGGCATGGCTAAATGTATTTATTTTTAAAAATGTGGCTTGCAGGCTTAAAATGCTTTGGCCTAAGGGTTTAACTAAATGACCCTTTTTCTGGAGATATATAGGTAATTCACCGAGTATTTTTGTCATATTGGATGTAGCTTTGGGTGTCTTTGTTTCATTGGTGTATACATTTAGCCACACCCAGTAAAAAAAAAAAAATTTTTTTATATATATATATGTATATGTATATGTAATTGTTGGGGGTTCATCAGAGCTTGCTGGGTATCTGTGTCTTTACATAGTAGATGAGATTGAAAAAAGACAGATGTCCATCAAGTTCAACCTTTGCTAAATTTAGATGACAGATACTTTATCCTATATCCGTACTTACAGTATTTTGATCCAGAGGCAGGCAAACAAAAAACCCCAGTGAAATATCATCCAATGCTGTCTCACAATCATTACAATTTAACATAAAACTAATTACTGTCTGAAAGAAAAGGTGATAAAAGTTGGGGATAAAAATATCTATTTAAAACCTTGGTTTCTTTTTATTGTGATGGGATTGAACACATGGAGTTAGTGTAAACAGCAATGAGAATAAATGAGATGTGACATTACAATAGCTTTCCAATCATTTGGTTTATACAATTAGGACATCATAGGAACCATTGACCAAGGGTCAAACCAACACAGCTGGTTTTGTTAATGTGCAAGAAAAAGAAGCAAACCTATGAAGCAAATTGAACTCCTGTTTGAGGGATTGCACATTTGTCTTAAATTGATACAGCATTTCTATGTAAATTGAGGCAACTTCTATATTCAACACATGTTGATCGTTTTATTTGATAAAGGAACCGCACTGGGGCGGATAAGACATTTATAACATTTTCATCTTGCAAATGTAACGGGTTTCCCCCCCCCCCCAATCTCACATTGGCCCGGGTGGTCTAACCAGTCCCCATTACGTGTTCGTGTTTGGTGGTGCACCTGTAGGCAACAGGACTCCTGAGTCTCCCGCTTGATGGTATTAGGGGATGTCATCAGGACAGGCATCTGAGGTAGTGGGTGCGAGTTCAACTTACATCATGTGCAGCGCCTCCACCTCATCAGGCTCTATGCTTCCGCAGGGAGATGGTCCTGGTGAGGAACTCCTTCTTGGTGGTGACTGCCACTGAAGAGTAATCTCACACTCACACAGTGGGGGTTTCATTAACAAGGTCATCTTTATTGTAGATTGGGATGTAGCAGACTGCCCCATGCAGCTGCCGGCTCTAGCCGCACATCTCTCCGTGCTGTCCCTTTGCCAGGTATGCCCTCCCGTATTGAAGTGGGATTCCCTCTTCTCCTAGAGAGATCACCCCTGTGCCAGGTCCCTGGTCACAGAGTGGCTTATGACAGACTTGATTGGTCAACTTGCACCACTAGGTACTGCACTAGGGTCACAAAGTGTTCCTACAATCCCTTATGCAGGAGAATACAATTTACCAGCAACTTCACATAACTGCTGGAACCACTAACTAACTGACAGTGTTGTGCCTTATATACTTCAGGAGGCAGGCGCATCCCTGATGTCACTATCCAGGGACTCAGAGCATACAGCCACTCCCCTCCATACATAGGGCACCTCACCAGGGTGTGAGGGAAAACCTCCATAACTACTGCTGGCATACCTGTACTTACCAGGACTTACTGCCAACAGAGAGGAAAGTAGTATACCATTATTATGCATGGCTATATAAACATAATGACATATAACATATACAATATACAATATATAAATGGCACATCAAACAAATGCCCAACCATGACAGCCGAAAGGGATCCGTGGTTATTGCCCTTTCAAGGTCAATTGTGCAGTCTGTTCCTTGTGATAAAAAGCCTCTCTTGTAATCATTGTAGATACATTATGTAACGGGTATTCCCCCACCCCCCAATCACAGATAGAGTGAATGTGAGGGGGAACCTATATGTTACCAGGTGTGGTGCGTATACCTGCAGGTTCACAGGAGGCCCGAGCCTCCGGTGATGGGAACCTGGGGTGCTTCTCTGGAACGTTTCTTCGGTCAGCGCCTCCACCTATGTAGGATTCTAGGAGTGTAGAATGTTCCCTACACAGGACCCACATATAGTAACCACATACACAGGAGTATAAGTATAACCGTTTACTATATGCAGAATCAAACATAACACAATACACATAGCAATAATAATAGTGACAGTGTCCTTCTATGACACTCACAGGCACAACTACCCGTCTTCTCACAATGCCTTAACCCCCACACCTTATACCTTCCCCAACACCGTGTACCCAGAGTCCTACGAGTCCACTTAACAGACCCAGAACCTATAGGCGGGATCAGCGCCTGATGTACCGGTATGTTGGTGCATGATAAATACGATACCTGCCCCAGTGCTCCAGGACCTGAGGCTGCAGATTCTTCACAAAGGATTTTGTTCCGAATACCAAGAGTATGGAGAATGTGAAGGAGAAGAGAGTGATTCACAGGGGCCAAATGTTGCAGAGAGGTCGAGTAATATGAGCAGAGTGTAATGACCTCTGTCTTTGGCAGCATGGAGTTCGTCGGTTATTTTAGTGAGGGCTGTTTCAGTAGAGTGAGCAGTGCGGAAGCCAGATTGTAGAGGGTCTAGAAGAGAATAGGTGTTGAGAAAATGGAGCAAGTGAGAGAATACAAGACGTTCAAGGAGTTTGGAGGCAAAAGCCCAGAGGGAGACAGGTCGATAGTTAGAAGGACAGGTAGGGTCAAGCTTGCTGTTTGAGCAATGGTATAACCGTTGCATGCTTGAAGGAGGATGGAAAAGTACCAGAGTAGAGGGAAGAGTTATGATCTGTGTGAGCATAGGGATTATAGAAGGAGCAAGAGGTTTTAGGAGATGGGAAGGAATGGGATCAAGAGAGCAGGTGGTAGAGGAAGAGGAGATCAGCAGTGACACATCCTCCTCCGAGATAGCAGAAAAAGAGTCAAGAAAGGCAGGAGGAGAGTTAGGAAGCAGTGTTGTATGGGAGGAGGCAACAGAGGGGATATTCTGACGTATGGATTCCACCTTTTCCTTAAGATAGTCACAAAGTCCTGAGGTGAGATGGAGGAAGAAGAGGAGGCAGCCGAGGGTGGTCTGAGTAGAGAGTCAAAGACAGAAAAGAGTCGGCGTGGGTTAGACTTGTGTGTGTTGATTAGTGATGAAAAGTAGGTTTGTTTAGCCTGAGAGAGGGCAGAGTAGAAACAGGACAGCATAAATTTGTAGTGAAAAAAATCTGCAAGCGTTTAAGATTTCCTCCAGAGGCGTTCAGAGGAGTGAGTGGAGAAACGCAGCATGCGTGTGTTGGAATTTAGCCAGGGTCTGGGGTTAGAAGGGCGAGGACGGCAGAGAGATTTCAAAGTATGTTGGTTCTATTGTTCTCACCCACCCCCCTTTTTTTCTGTCCCCCCCCCCTCTTGAATATAACCTAAAAACGAAATAAAAATAGTTAGGGGGAAAAAGAATAAAAAGTTGAAGAATAAATGGTAACACAATCATCTGAGGGTTTTTATGATGTAGCTAATGCTTTGTGTGGTCAGACTATCTGCATGGCATTCTCTTCCAAAGTAAGCCATTAGGAGGCCATAATTCGCCAAACAGTTAAGATCAGAGCATAAAAAACGACTAAGTAGAAAATTATAGTGTTCCAGTTGACATAAATAACATTTATTGTCCGAGGGCAGAAACGAGCAACAATTCACTTAAAGGAAACAAAATCCAGTTACATTGGCAAGTTGTTCATAGTTTCTGTTCACGTGCCCACGGAGGCACAAAAGCAGCACAGGAAGAATATCAACAGGAGGAAAGAGGATGGATACAGCACACTGTGAGATCAAATAATGCGAGCGAGAACCCCTTATTATTGCACCAGATCCAATTTATTGAAAATAGACAGAATAAGTTATGGTGGGTAAAAAAGGGACCGTACAGCAAACAAAAATACCACTTGTGAGCCCATTCACGTCACAGTCAGGTTGGCAACACTGCCTTTCCCCATTATCTTCTAGCATAGTGCTTCGCCTGCAGCAAGGGATTCTAGGTAATGACATGTAAACAAGCACATTGTGTCACCTTTGGCTCCTTATCCGTCTTAACATGGAACCCTATAAGTCTATGCCTGCCGTATTACACAGCTTTTTCAGCAGAGTCGGGGGTTAAAGACGTGCAGAGCCAGTAACCCGACACAGTAACGTTTAAAAATAGATGTTACCGGGTGGGCAGTCGTCCTCCAGCACAGCCTGAATGACTTCTGAACTTGGTCACCTGGGCAGACAGTGCTGTGTGTATAGGATTCCTAGAACATGGGACTACACACAGTTCACTATTTGAATTTTTCGACTGTAAATCTATAGTGTTAGAATGCTAAGCAAATTAAAATGAAATAAAAAAAATACAGTAATGGTGATTTGTAACCATGTTCGTGCACGAGATGATGAATAAATGCCGGTTTTGTTTGAAAAGCGTGGTATAGCATACAACAGGTATTGCATAACAGGAACAATAAAAAAGGACAATCAAATATTTTGCTAGGAATCTAGTACTTTAGTGGGTGTGCGCGACTCGCTCTAGAAATAGAAGGGATGTGCGGAGACAAAAAAAAGTGAAACAAACACATTTTATCCTAGCACTCCAGGGAACCGCGTACAAAATCGTGCACTGACCCACAGTGCCAGAATCCAGCTGGGATGGCCTATTTGGTTAAGACCTTTGTTACAGTTCGTATACTGTACATGCAAATCGTGTGCAGAGACAGTGTGATACTGTTATTTAGGTTTGCATGCAAAACAATAAAATTGGTACACAACACGCCACAACCATTATAAGTGTTTATGCACAAAGAAAGAAAAAGGAGCGCCTTGTGCCATTTATATTTAAGGTGCAAAGGTTAATTACTGTCAAATGGATAGTGGTTATATACAATTAATTACATGAACATGCGATGTCTTTGAATGTTCAGAACATCAAACAACAAGTATTTCGTTTGCATCATTAACAAGGACACTGTGAATACAGATGTGGCCGCTTCCTATGCCCGGAGCAGCGGGAAGCAGAACGTTCCAGGGAAGAGGGGGGCGGGGAGCCGTGGGTCCCCTGCCACCAACACGGAGACTGGCTATATCTCTAACTGGGAATAGCCCTTGAATATTCTGGACTTGCTGATTAGCCATGTTGTTACAGACATTTGAATGAATATTACAACACTAACGCAAAACAAATATATATAGGGTCGGAATGTCCCACCGGAGAACCAGAAAAATCTCCAGTGGGCCCACAGCCCCCCAAGGCAGGAAAAGCACCCCCCGAGCTGCCTTCTTGACAAGAGGTTTAATAATTAAACTCTGATAAGTGCAATTCCTTATTACATGTCCATTGTGAGACACAATTTGGTCCCAGTTCTGCCATTCCGCGACATGCCGTAATTAAGTATTCCGCTGGTATTTATTAAGCTCTATTAAGTCCTAAAAGCTCATCCTAGCAGAGATAAAAACGGCCACATTTATTTCACCTGCTCAAAATGGGCCTCCTACTTAAACCCTCAGTAACCACTTCCTTCCCCTTCATCAACAGGGACACATTCGATCTATGGTGGTGGGAGTCGAAAAAGCATCTGGTTAACATTTATTTATTTATAATATGTGTAAGTATATGCTACTTATAGTATGTATATACATATATACATATAGTATGTGCTACTGTATGAGTCAAGCAGACAGTTCAACCACCTGCCACACAGTCTGTACTAATTGTAATTGGTAGGCATCAGCATATAAAAACAGTACAAGTGTCAATCTTCTGTGCATTCCTGCTATTGAAGCAGTGCTGCTGCTACACAGTTTAAAGGAGCAATGCAAGCCATTGATTTGTGTTTGTTTGTGGGGTTTTTTGGTTCACAGAGGATTGATGCAAGGGGTCTGCGGAGCTAAACTCTATTAATTGCCGCGTTAATGGGTGATTCTGAGGACAGAACAGCCCTTCTGACAAGCTGCGGAGGACACACACACACACACACACACACGATATTTATTTAATCAATATATTTATTTCACTTCTTTATTGCTTAAAACGGTGTAAAGTAGTGTGCTTCTGTACACAGACACTACCCTCTCTTCCACTTAGATCAGAGAAGTAACGTGTACATATGGAGCGTGCTGGTAGTAGAATACTTGGTGCAGTTGAGTAGGTAGACGGAGTGATATTTGCCATTGCAGGAAGCGTTAGACCCCATCGTACCTCGGTGACATTGCACAACCCAAACTCATGCAGCATGTCTGTCCTGCAACGCAATGCTTTGTAGCGGCACTCTCAGCTGTGGCGTTGGTTTCCCACAGATACGGTACATACCCAGCCTTCTTACAGCCTGGCGCAGGACCATGACACCCTGTGTTCTGTAGAAATTAATTTATTCTTCTTAAGGCTGCGCTTCTAGTGCAGGCTACGGAGACAAGACCGCGTGACTTCAGCCATCGCCGTTGTAATAGCGATTCCTGCCGATAGTGCAGGAGACGAGAGGGCGGGGGGCATTGCAGAGGTGTGGCCATGAGCAGTTTTCCCTCATTGGCTGTACCGCTCACGTCGCTGACGGCACGAGGGGATCGCCGAAAATTTTAAAATCCTTTGACTACCGGCGATGGCGACAGCTCGGTCGCGGTTGCATCAACTATGGGAACCCGCGACGGACTGCATGTACTTGCTAGGTCGCTGGACGACGGCGCAGTCGCCGTAGCCAGCACTATAAGCACACTCTTACTGTCTTGGTGTTCTGCTTATTCTTCACCCGATTCCTCGTCTGACTCCTTAGATCCAGGTCACCCTCCCGGCCATGTATTGCCTCCGGTGTCAGGGGATTTCCTGAAGCCTCAGCTCCATTGGCATCTGTGGTAGCACCTTTGCCAATCCTCCTGTTCCAGCTGCGTGACATTTTGCCAACTTTTCCCCCCCTCATCTCTACAGTGCGTCTCGTAAATGCTAGACTATTAATATTAGAACAGAACCACATAATGGACCATGAACCGTAGAACCATGTCACGAGTTCAGCACTATTTCCAGGAGATTCTTTTCTGCAGTATTAAACCTTATATTTCTTAGTCCTATCACACACCTAAGCTGTGATGTTAGAGGCTCTGTAGCAGAAGACTATATCAGAGTCTAGTGTGAGGCTGTGTACTCTCCTTTTCTACTTTCTGACTCCTTCCAGTCCTCACTTCTCATAATTCAACCCTTCCACCTCCGAGACCCTCTTGGGCTGATCTACTCCTGATCAGATCTCATACTGGGGGCCTACAAATCTCCCCGTCTCGCCTCCTATCCTGCAGTCACAGCAGACGTTTCATTTCCACACTTACTCCCCAACTCTCCTCCACTCCCACACTTACTCCCCAACTCTCCTGCACTCCCCCACCCCGCCCCTCGCACCAACACTCCCTGCTCTTCCCATCTGCGCCACACAGAAAACGCGGGCACAATATGGGTGAGGGAGGGGAAAGACAGAATGATACTCAAACACACAGAAAAATGCAATCACTACCACATTAAACTTTCAAGCTGACAATGTTAAAATAATTACAATGACAAGACTACTCACTCAGAAATCTCAAATCATGCGCTCTAATCTCCCTTCATACGTTTTGGTCCAGGACAATCACTCCACCATCCCTCCCCATCTCTCTCTCCGTCCCCCATATATCGCTCTCATAAAACCACAGTTTATATACTGTAGTGTGGCTGTAAAGTGCGATTTCCCAATGTTGTGCTAATTTAACATTGAGCGGTGTGTATGCTTTGTTGCACAGATTGTGTATGAGAATTGCTTAGACTGTGCCTGGAAAATGTCTCTGTAAAGCGCAACGTAAAACTAGCAGCACTATACAAGATCATGCTATTATTATTAGATGTGATGTTATAGAAGCGGAAAAAGTCTGATCTAAGGACGATTTCACCATTTTACATATTGCGCAAATTGTCAAGTGTAATTGAAGTTCAATATAAAAAGCCCCAACGTGGCAGCTCACAACAATTTGACTCGCTCTGAACTGAACATGTTGCACTTGATAAACGGATTATCCATGCACCACCTCCCCCATTGTTAAATTTTAACATAGCCCGTCTCTCCCGCTCGCATGTGAATGGAGTCCAAGGGAACTATGGGTCAGCATGAAAAAAAGAACTGGAAAACGCAAAGCAACCGCTGACGGAAAATGGCACGGGAACAAAATGTAGAAAAATATATAAAATATTTATATTTTATATAAACTGACGGTCAATGCACCACCTCCCCATTTTTTTAAATAAAAATAAAAACTTGTGTCTTTGTCACCGATTTGTCACAAATTGTATTTGTGATGGTGATTTTAATTCAAAATCAAAACACAATTTCAGTGACAAAGAAGTGTGACTTAGAACGCGCGTGCTCGGCACCCCTCCCCCCCCCACTTTATATATTTGAACTTCCTCGTGTGTTGTCTCGGTCTGTTGTGGTGGGGTTGATGCTGGTCCTGTGCATGTGTGCCGACAGCCACTGCGCATGCGCTCACGGAGCAGTCAGTCTATGCGCATGCGCTGGCAGAGATGGACGCCTCCGCGGTTGTGCTGCTTGCCGCGGACGACTCTGCACATGCAGTAACTGTTGGTGAGGGCCGCTTCTGCGCATGCGCGGCCACATCTGCCAGCACTGACGCCACTTCCATAACATACTCCCGTCTCTTTGAAAGGACATTTGTGCCAGTAAAGAAGTTTCACTTCAAAAAGTAAAAACCTCAGACAAAAGTCTTCAAACAGAAAGGAGATTTTGTGTTTTTACATTTTGTTATAGGATTTAATAAAATATATATATTTCCAACATCGGGTTCCCGTGCCATTTTCTTTCAGCGATTGCTCCGCATTTTCCAGTTCTATTTTTCATGCTGGCTCTCACATCGGAAGCACCCACCGAAGACCGATTCCAGGATTGAGCCTGCAGTCACACTACGGAGAAACAGCTTACAGCGCCAAGTAGCAACCGGCTGCAATGTCTGGACGGTTAAATAACACCGAAGACCACAGGTTCTTCATAGGAGGCAAGTGTATGCAGGTGGTCCCCGCTCTCCGTTGTTCCATTATCCATCCAACGCATTATCTGACGTCGGAACGGATTATCCGACACTCACCACCACGGATTAACATTGGATTCGCAATCCAACGGCGGTTTGGAACGAATTCCACCGGATTAACGAGGACTGCCTGAATATTTACTCTCCTCATAGGGCCTGGGTAGATGTTTCCTTTAGACAGATGATCCAGTCTCTAATTTCATTATATATTTGAGCGTGTACAGGACCGAAAAAAAACCACTCTCGGGGAGTACAAGATAGTGATTTTCCCACTATCGGGCAGCAGCTGTAATTATGTGCATTTGCAGAAGAGAATAATGGATTGTAGATCTGTGCTCGCCAAGAATAAAATATACACTAATCAGTCCATAACCACCTGTACAGATGCAGCATGCAGATGTATTTAGCCTCGTCATACCTACCCTGAAATAAGTTCCAGTTCTTTTTGCCATACAGTTCAACATCATTTATTTTGAGTAAAAACACACCTAAGAGGGCATAACAATATTTTACAGTAAACAAATTAAAATGATATAAAATTATTGTTAGATAGGGAAAGCCAGAAAGAAGAGGCAAGTCTTACTTCGAGCCGGAAACGGTGGTAAAGTAGATAACACCTGAGCTCTGGCGACAGCGAGTTCCAGAGCTCTGAAGCTGCATACGGGAAGGCCGCTCAACCAGTGTAGGGTGCATGGAGAGTTAGACCCCCCTTGGGACCAGAGATCATGGCCAGTATCCTTCCACGGCTTCAAACGAGATGACAAATAGACAGGCCTTTGGCCTTGCAAGGTTTTTGCAACTTGAACTGGACACGGAAGATCACTGGAAGCAGGTGCAGATCGCGTAAGATGGGAGGGTTATGCTCAAAGCGAGAAACACGTCTCAGCATTCGAGCTGCAGCGTTCTGCACAAGCTGGAGCCTCCGCATCAGGCACAATGGTAGTCTGGCATATAAGGCATTCCCGTAGCCCAACAGCGTAGACACAAAGGCATGGACCAGTGACTCAAGGTTCATAGATGACAGGAGTGGACGAAAGCGCCGAAGCAAACTCAGAGCAAACCCCCCCCACCCCGTAAAAAAAACTGAACTTCATGAAATAACCTTATATGGATGGACTTTTGATAGTCATTTCATAGACACCAAGAGAGATGTAGGGCCTGACAGTGTCATAGCGTACATGAACAGGCTATTCAAGAATGTCCAGGGCCTGCAATTTTTGAAGCTGCGAACGAATGCTTATGGAGTCCCTACTGAGACTTAATAGTACACTGCAGGTGTGGGCAACTCCAGTACTTAAGGGCCACCAGAATGTCAAGTTGAGGATATCCCTGCTTCAGCACAGGTGGCTCAATCACTGCCCCAGTCTTCAACTGAGCCACCTGTGCTGAATCAGGGATATCCTGAAAACCTGACTTGCTGGTGGCTCTTCAGGACTGGAGTTTCCCACCCCTGGTATACAGCGATAACATACCCTTATTGTTGGGCTAGAGTTACTGTACATACAGTACAGCTGTAGCAGACGTTATAGCACAATGGGGTTTTACCTGCTTGGATGGAGTTTGAATAAAGTTTGTAGATTGGGGTCTTTACAATCAGCTTTTGCAAGAGGTTTAAAAAAAAACAAAAATGTCTTCCAACAGTATGACTGGCGAAACTCTAATCCTGTTTCTGCATGCGATGGTGTGCGGGCTCTGGCCACATCTGTAGCAACTTCATTAGGTGGGAGAGGTGGTCTGTAATACTAGCAGCTGGTTTTAGGATCGACTTTAATCATCTAACAGTCACAAAGCCCCCAGCTATTCAAAGATGGTCTATTTACATACTATACGAACGTAGAATTAGCAAAAAGATGAGACATTCTATAATTGGCTTTACTTTGGTAAGAACATTCTAAAGTCGCTCCAGAAATGGCTGCCAACATATGGTTTGGGATTTTATATAGTGTAAGTAGAGTCTTTGTTAGCGAATGCAAGGTATGTAAATGTCTATGTAAGTAATTAAGCTGCAGCTGCAACGAATCTCAAGTTACATCAACCCCAACAGTTGTCAAAGTGAAGAATGTCCGCCTGGTACTATTTCCCATGCACGGGGAGACAGGTAACAATATTATGGGAATGCTGGAATATCTACATGGGAATAATACATTGGCAATGAAATCATTCCCTGCAGTGACATTGAGATGGGAGGTGACAGAACGTATGACGCATGTACTGTGTGGAAGAAGTGATTTACAGTAAGGTACAAAAAAGGACCTGCAATGCAATGAAAAGGCGCATGGGTGGGGTGCCAAAGCATAGAGGTATCTGTCATGTGGCGATTTGTCCCCACATACAACGTATGTGCATATGAAGGACTAAGGGGGTGATTCTATATCTACATTCAAAAACGGCCTGATTGGCCACTTTGGAGTACATAGAAAAAGACTAAAGGTTAAAGCAAAAAGGTGGTTCTGTTCCGAATGTTACTAAAAGTACGTGTGAATTTGCTCAGACAGGAATGAGCAATGTGGCGTTGGGCGGGAGATTTGACATTTTCCCTTTACTTTGTTTGGTAAGACTCTGCTCAAGGCTGTGCCTTTCCTGCCCTCCTCTTATAAGCAAGGCCTAATCCATCAATATGCTTGATTTCGGAGCTCTGCAGAAGGCTGCCTGCTGTTTCTAATGATCTGTAACCTTTGCAATGCATTGCAGACCCTTTCAGCAACAATATGTTCAGGTTGAAGGGCTCTGCGCCCGATGGAAGTCCCCCCTCTGTCCTCCTGTCTTGCTCAGGAGCTTCACTTCTTCAATCACTATGTCGTGAGTGACTGCCTTACACATGTCGTACACGGTTAAAGCCGCCACACTGGCTGCAGTTAGCGCTTCCATCTCCACACCAGTTTTACCTTGTGTGCAGCACTGGGCTTCGATGACTACGGCAAACAGAGTGCCATCCAGTCTCAGAGAGACATCTACCCGATTCAAGGAGATGTTGTGGCAGAGGGGAATGAGCTGGCTGGTGAGCTTGGCTCCCTGTATTCCTGCAATCTTTGCCACTGTGAGCACATCACCTTTCTTGAGTTGGTTGGACTGCACCATGCTGAAGAGTTTCGGACCCAACCGAACCACGGCTGTGGCAGTTGCAGTGCGAGAAGTGTCGGGCTTCCGTCCAACATCTACCATGACTACCTTTCCCTCTGCATCAACATGCGTCAAGTGTTCGGAGGCTCCCTGCAAACTGGGATTGTGCATTTGCCCTTCAGAGAAGTCACTCTCCATTCTTTTAATATGACCCATTGCAGAACTGTCACTGTTCTGTTGTATGGGAGACATTGCGGTACTAAGGCACTTTGGCTCTGGGATGGGGTCAAGGTTCTTCTGATCACTGCAGTAACTTCGCAGCTGGAGCACCGCAGTAGTCGCTAGCCTCTGCTTGAGAGAGTATTCCGGAAGGGAGGCCTGTTTAATATACATAAATGAGGTTCTTATCAGGTTGCGCGTTGCTGTGCTCTGCTTGGCACTGTTGACATCTACGGTTGGATGGTGTCCTCTTAAACTACGTACATGCTGCAGGGCATCCAGGAGGCGTTTGGAGGGCCTTAGCGCGTCACCTGGAAAATGAGAAATTAAGGAAGGAAAGGTGAGTGCCGGATGTTTCTATGTTTAACAAAATCACAGATGGTTAAAGCTCACAGTTTTTCTACAATATCAGTATTACAACAAGAACTATTTTGGCATGTCCCTTCTGCTGCTACAGTATTCATGTGGCCCAATTATCCTATAGTACCTCTCTCTCTTTATTATACCTCTGCATCTAGTCTATCCACCTGCAGGACCTTTCTTACAACACACCTCTTTAATAAAGTATATGTGTAGCTCCGGGGTTAATACTATATATCTCAGATGCAGTGATCTGGACCCCTGGCAGGCACACTTACCAGAACACCCTCCTACTGTCTCTGTAACTTCTCCCCACTTACCATTCAGATTGAAAGCTCTTGGGGACAGGGACTCCCTTTCATATCGTTATTTCATGTATGAAGCCCATTATGTGTTACAATATTATGTCACGTGTATTACTGCTGTGAAGAGTTATGTACCTGGATGCCGCTATATAAATACAGATACAAATATAGATCTCATTTTATGAAGAAGGCTACAATTGCCGTTTACGTATACGAACTTACGAAAGTATCTGATTAAGCCCCTTTCCCTTCCTCTTACTCCTATTGGTAAGGGGAAGGGAAACAAAACCATTTTCATCCACGTACTGTAACTTTGTCCTATAATGTTTGAGTTTCCCGGTTGGAAACGGTGTTCTCAGTATTTTCCATAGAACAAGATACTGCCAGGTGATGCAGAATACCCCCCTCTGCCAGAGGCTCCTGCAAAAGGGTTAAACACGGGGGCAGTCTCTCTCATAGGAACCAAGTGAACTATTGACATTGCATATATATTATGTATACCGTGCCACCAATGTACAGTATGCAGCGCTTTATAATGGCATGTTTACGGGTTGATTTAAACTAAAATTAACTTATTTTTATTGGCTAATGATGGAAGCATAATACCACGTGTGGGCACATTCACATGTCTAAGACAGGTCTGCAAACCTGCCTTTCCCCATTATCTTTTAGCACAAAGTGCTTCCACTGCAGTGAGGAATTCTGGGAAATGACATGCAAATGAGCACAGTGTCACCTTTATACATGGAACCCTATAAGCTTATTCCAGTGCATTACACCGCTTTTCAGCACAGCCTGGGTTAAAGAAGTTCAGAGCCAGCAACCCTACTCAGAGACAGCTGTTCCCAACTTTTGGGTCTCATCAGTGTGAGGAGGCTGGTTATACTGGCTCTGTAATGTGAAGTTGTAATAGGTTTCAACCACACTTTATAGAAGTTATGGAGGATAAAAAAAATGCCTTAGCCAACAAGTCTAAAAAAGAAACAAAAAAACAAACAAACAAAACAACAACAACATGTAAATAGATGTATGAACACCCTCTGTATCCCAGAAGCATTTGGGAAAGGGACCCTAATAAAGAAATATATATATATATATATATATTTTTTTTTTTTTAAAACACACCATAATCAAGGTCAAAATGTTTACAAACACTTTCAAAAACTATTTTAAACTAGGTGTGTGCATTTATTTTTTTACTAGAAGACATCACGTCGATTTAACCTAAAAAAAACCTACAAAAACCCCATATCCCTGCGATTAGTTTAATCTGGTGCTATTTGAGAGCAGACCGGTGCAAAGCATAACGCTGCACGATAGTATGTTAAAGAATTCAAGGAATATTATAGGATTAAAGAATTCTACTCAGAATGATATGACGCCTCTGAGGGGTCTATGTATGGAAGCCACTTTAGCGCAAAACTGGGGCAGATTATAATGAGATGTATCACATTCTGCGTCTCTGCCCCAGCTTGCACCTTGGGGAGAGTCAGTAGGAGGAGTTGTGGGGGGGGGGGGGGGGGGGGTTACATGGGGCACAGAATATAATGAGATCACATTGTGTATTTTCCCCTTTTATTTGCCAGCACAAATTTGCCACGCCTGAAGTGACACAAGTCTCACATACTGCATGAAATGTAAGAAGCTGTCACTGGGGGCGGCCACGTGAAGGGGCGGCCACGTGGCTCTCTGAAACGTTCTTGTTCTGTTCTTTTTCTTATAACTATGCTTTAAGTAAACAGCACTTTAGCAGTAATTGCATTTTGGTCTGTCTGCTTCATACATTGCTTTTCCTTCTTACATATTACACAACTTTGCTTTTAAAAAAACAAACTAAAAACTAATCTGTGCGTCAACGCACGTCCTCTGCGCCGATACAAAGACCCCGAAACTCCAAGCTGCGGAATGGAGAACCAGGGCTGAGCACACGCACACGCACTTAAATAATCCTGTTTCCATCAATGTTTAAAGACTATGTGTATGTATGTAGTTACTTATATAGCACCAATCAAGTGCTGTATAAAACACATTACAATACAATAACATTGATACAATCAGTGCATCAAGCATAATAGTTTATGATAGGAAAGGTAACCTTGCAAGCTAAGCTGTATGTTTGCAGACGTGGTAGGGAAAGAAGTGCAGCAGTCCGCAGTATTGGTAGAGTAAGTGTATCTGTGGGGAGCGGAAGTCATGAGTCCCGTGTATTGAAATACTTTATTCAGGAGGTACCTTTAGATTTGACAGAGGAGTTAAAGTGTGTATTATCTAACACTAGCTGTATGTGGCGTACATACACCGATCTAAAAGGTTATTAAACATGACTGTTTTCACCCCTCCCTGTAACACCTTGCTGTCTCATGTCCCCTCTCCCCCCCCTAGTCTCCTCCATCATGCCTTACTTCTCTTTGCACTCCGTCTTACTGTATCTGCTCCTCTGTGCACACTACACTCCCTCCTCTCCTACTCATCCAATCTGTCTCATCCTCTCCTTGCTTTCTGTTTACTTCTGCTACTCATATTGCTCTATTTGCACTCCCTCCTGCCCCATGTGCACACTGCTCTCCATTCGCTCCTCCTCGTCATACCTGTCTCATCCTCTCCTTGCTGTCTCTCTGTCTCCTCTCTTTGGAGGAGGCATTCCGGTTGTTGCAGACATCCTTAGCCTTTTATATTTTCTGTGTGTCAAGTCAGTCACTGGGTGTTGAACCTGGTAGGCTATATATCTGCACATTACATTATACTGGTGACATCCTAATGAGTTGCAGATAGCCTTGGAGACATATATAAATAACATTAATTAGGACATTAACACCTGTCACTCTCCCTCTGCACCCCACTGCCATTACAATCCCCTCCCTTAGTGTTTCCTGGATGAGTGAGGCTGCTCAGCCTAACACAGAAGGAGAGAGATCTGCCGTCTTATTGGCGGTCTCTGAATGAGAGACAGGCTGTTCAGCCCATCAAAGAGGGATGTGCAGACATCCTTAGAGAAATATATATAGAGATTTAAAATGTTATTGAATGAATATTTAAAAAAAAAAAAAAAAGGTATTTGAATGAATGGCATTGTACTCTGTTAGTGGCGGAGCAGCATCAAACCTCCCCAAGGATGCATGGAAATGTAATATCAAACTACTTAGGACCTCACCAAGGATGCATGATTTAATATACAACTACTTAGGACCCACAGTTGACTAATAGAACCTTTGCGCTACTGTAAGTGTGCTCGTCACCAGCCTAATCAGCCTGTGGCAGAGAAAGAGCAGAAGAGGCCTCTTACCATAAATATTAAAACACACTGTCAAATGCAAACAGGCCATATCTGGGAACAATGTATTAGCTTGGGAAGAAGGTGCCCTGACCATGAGGTAACAGAAATAAATAAACCAGGAGTCCACAATGTAATAAAGACAACAACAACAACTGCCTAAATATACAAAGTGTGAAGCGTGATATCATGAAGTTCTATTACTAATCTAATTACAGACTATAAAAAGGGCACTTCTAAGAACTACACTATATTCCTGGAAGTGACAGGTTTCAAAGCAAAGTCTGCAGATATATGTCTGTCCCACTGCCCTTAGCAGTCAATGCCCCGACAGACATTCCTCCTACCCACGCGTTGAATGGATAGAACCGAACATCAACCCTTCCAAGAATGTGTACACATGCTTACAGGTTCAGCTTCTCAGCAACAGCTGCTGACCAAGCATAGTAATAATGTCGCAATAAGGCGCAGTACTCCTATGATCCAGATAAAGTTCTTCTTGCAGTAATGAAGGCAGGAGATAAAGAACTAGAAGAATCAGGCTTCCAATACAAAATAAGGTTACATGTGCAGAAGACTTGGTTCAATTGTCAGTTCGTTGGAATAGGGACCTCCTGTCCCATTGGGGTTTTGTGCAGAAATGGATGTTAAGTCTGTTTGTTTTGCTTGTGATTGTCTTTTCACCCCATTGTTCTGCGCTGCAGGACACGCTGGCACAATGTACCCTAAATAAATGATGGTAATACTAATAATACTAATAATAATATACTGTATTAAAATATAAACAGCTCCTTCACTACACCGATTACTCCACACACACCTCACTATCTCTATAAATCTCGCGGAATACCACATCAGTACTGTAATAAGCCCTCAGGGGCGGCGTACCCTTCCCCCAATGTATGCATTTTATTTACTACACTTACTGTATAAGGCCTGGGACATAGTGAGTTTTAAGCTCGCTGAGGCGGGCTGAGCCGCGCTGAGCAGATGCACAAAGCCCCTGCATCTGTCATCAGCGCGGCTACAGTTTCTCCCTCCGCATGCGCGCTGATGCTTGCGGAGGCTGAGAAACTTTGCAAAGTCAGGCAGGTTTCAAATTTGCCGCTCGGGGAAGCGATGTGAGCGGTCACGTGACCGCTCACATCCAATGGGAGCGAGGGACTAGCCTCGTCTCCCGCTCCGCCTCCTGGCACGCCTCCGCTCCCGCCCCGCCCCCTGAGTGCGCTCACTGTCGCTCCTCTAAGGACAGGAAAAAGCAGCATTTTGGAGCAGGCGAGGCAGAGCAGGAGCGCGGCTCAGCGCTGTTTGCTCCTCTATGTCCCAGGCCTAATGCTGGAAAGTAGAATACAAATGTGAATGTCGCATAGTATCCCTATAAAGCCCTGTGCACCTGGCAGATATGATGTTAAATGACACAAAACATACATTTACTTTGTTTTTAGGAAAAGCAGAGGATTACTGAATACATGAATCCCTTTACTACACTGCTGGAGTTACAGATCACAGACGTGAACAGAAGTGTGGCAGATCCATCAGGGACACAAAACAGAAATACTTATGGGCAGTCTCCATGGGACTGAAATAACAGGTGTCAATGTGTGCACTTAAAAAGCATTTTGGATTGCACATTTTTTTTTTTTAGACATACTGTTAACTTTTATTTTGATCTTGTAGTTCAAGAAGATTCAAGGGGAAGGAAATAAGGCTTTAATTGTTTAATCCCGGCAGTATTCCAACGTCAAAAGTAGAAAACATATGGATAAGAGCAATCCTAAATGGCAGACTGATTCAGAACGCAGATTAATTTAGCCTGGGCCCCGAAGGAGACTGCACGGCCAGTTATTAAAGGGGAAAATGTAAGGAGAAGGTGATGGAAGTGAAACAGGAACAGTAAGACAGAAGGGAGCACATTAACAAGGTAACAGCAGCCATACAGTTCCCAGTATAACCATCAAATTGAATGAGTATCAAAGACAGCAAGACCGTGGTTCTCAACTCCAGTCCTCAAGACACCCCCCCCCGCCTCCAACACACAGGTCAGGTTTTAAGGATACCACAGCTTCAGCATAGGTGGCTCAATCAGTGGCTGAGCCACCTGACCTGTTGGGAGGGGGGGTGAGGGGGTCTTGAGCACTGGAGTTGAGGACCCCAGCAGTAAGAGATAGACAGAGACACACACAGAGGAAGGGGTAAACGTGTCCGCCATGTAAGGGCAGCCCGGGAAAGACATTGGCTGTTCCAGAACCTCATGGGAAGCAGAGCCGCCAACCATCACTCAGCTTGCCGAATGCGAGGCATAGTGGGGCACATCTTCAAGAAGCAGTGTATATATGTATATGTGTATATATATCTGTATATACATATATCCAGAAGGAGTGCTACTGAGTGTGGCCAAATGTATACAAGAAAAGAGAGAAAAGCCCAATGCTACATCCAATATGATAAAATATATAGTAATTAGTATATAGTTAAATACTTCAATAATAACATACTCATGAATAAGGGTAATTTAGTTAAACCCTTTGGCCAAAGCGTTACAAGCCTGCAAGCCAACGTCAGGGCATAACCAAATTTGCAGGTCCTAACACTAAAAACTGTTGAAACTTCTCTTTTACCTCTGTTGGAGGGAGAATATCCATACACAGTATTTAACTATGTACTAATGACTATATATTTGGTAAAATTGGATGTAGCATTGGGCTTGTCTGTCTTTTGTGGTATACATTCTGCGTCTCTGCCCCTGCTTGCACCTTGGGGAGAGTCAGTAGGAGGAGTTACATGGTGCATAGATTATGTCATCATATTTCCCCTTTATTTGCCAGCAAAGATCTGCTACATACTGCATCAAAATGTAACAACCCGTCCTGATGACATCACTGGGGGTGGCACACCCCGGGGGCCCTGCTTGATATGCCGTGAAATATTTCCTCATCTGAATGAGGCTGAACTCTTCTAGAGCACAGGAAAGATGACGTCACGCATACTGAACATGTGCCAGAGAGATGTGCGGAAGGACACAGCGCTTCGGGGTCACTGCAGGACAATGTGTGAGCTATGGACGCAGACACAGAACATGCTTGATATTCTCGTCCATCTTTATATGTAGAAGCACCGCTGGCTAGGAGGGTGCGAAGCACCTTACATACACTGACAGATGAAGCGAGGACTTATTGCCCCCAGCGCCACAGAAGAACAAGCTAAAGACTGCGGCGCTGCGGACAGCGTTTGCCGCGATCACGCTGCGGCGGGTCCATCCTTCTGAATGGGACCCCGCTGCGTTAATCCATATGGGAAGCGACAAAGAACGCGGCAAGTGTTGCTGCATCTGTAGCACTTCTATGTAGTTATCTTTGGGAGTATTACAAAGGCGGGTTCAGCTCACCCGACACTGCCGCAGAGTCAAAGACAGATTCCGTGTCCTGTTTTATAATCACTCGGTTTAATGATGGTTTATACCAGGGGTCTCAAACTCAGTCCTCAAGGGCCACCAACAGGCCAAGGTTTATGGATATCCCTGCTTCAGCACAGGTGGCTCAATCAGTCCCAGCTTCAGCACAAGTGGCTCAATCAGTGGCTCGGTCAAAGACTGAGCCACCTGTGCTGAAGCAGGGAGATCCATAAAAACCGGCCTGTTGGTGGCCCTTGAGGACGGAGTTTGAGACCGCTGGTTTAAAACATCACAGTGTATTCAAGATCTGGTCTTCATTTCCAACACGGTATTTCAAGGTTTACCTCACTGCAAACACATAGGATGTTTACATGATACAGAACGATCCCGCTTTGATTCATTTTCCCTCAAACTCTGGCAACGCATGCACTTTGCTTAACTTAATCCAATTTCTAAAAACAATGCAAATGTAGACAACTCCTATAAGGAGAAGAAAGGGAGCCAGGAACAGATCAATTCCCTTATCTTAATGCAGCGGGAGATTAGCATTTGCCAGAATGTAAAAGGAGAAAGATACGTGGCAGAAACGTGTGGATATATTTGTACTTCTTGGCTTGATAACCTGAATATTTCTACAGTGACCCAACTATGAAACAGGGTCTCAATTAGTGGTGGAACTGCCTTGCATATAGTTATGGTACTATGCCTGTCAACCGGCATAGTGTCTAACATTAGGGCACAGCTGCTTTCAGAGCATTTCAGATGTATACAATGTCTAAGAGATAAAACATAAGAGGAACGGCAGGTTCTCCTCTTTGTTTACATTTTGTTCTTAAAAAAGGTCTTCACCACACTGTACAGGAGGGTATCCGTTCCAAGACGCTAGTTTTTTTCTGCACAGTGTTGCCAATTCCTAAAAATTGAGACAAAAACCAAAAAGACCATGGCTGAGATGTGCATCTAACCGAGACATCACTGGACATCGAAGAGCCCGATCTGATGAGCTCAGGGGAAGTACGTCTAACCGAGACATCACTGGACATCGAGGAGCCCGATCTGATGAGCTCAGGGGAAGTACGTCTAACCGAGACATCACTGGACATCGAAGAGCCCGATCTGATGAGCTCAGGGGAAGTACGTCTAACGAGACATCACTGGACATCGAAGAGCCCGATCTGATGAGCTCAGGGGAAGTACGTCTAACCGAGACATCACTGGACATCGAAGAGCCCGATCTGATGAGCTCAGGGGAAGTACGTCTAACCGAGACATCACTGGACATCGAAGAGCCCGATCTGATGAGCTCAGGGGAAGTACGTCTAACCGAGACATCACTGGACATCGAAGAGACCGATCTGATGAGCTCAGGGGAAGTACGTCTAATCGAGACATCACTGGACATCGAAGAGCCCGATCTGATGAGCTCAGGGGAAGTACGTCTAACCGAGACATCACTGGACATCGAAGAGCCCGATCTGATGAGCACAGGGAAAGTACGTTTGTCTGACAAGTCTGAATAATGCACGGAGGACAGCTCCTCACTGCCTGGTTGGGTGGAGCAAGATTGAATAAACTGCAGGTTTCCATATATACTGTATACTCAATTGCTTGCAAATCCCACCCATGCACCATAACAAAAATAATAAAGGTTTCCTTTTTTATTCACCATTGTTACATAGTAGATGAGGTTGAAAAAAAAAATGAAAAAATAAATAAATAAAAAAAACATACTGTAGGTCATCAAATTCAACCCCTGCTAAATGTAGACAACTGATACTTATCCTATATTTGTATTTACAGTATTGTGAAGTCCTTTTGCTGGTGTATTTAGCAGAGGCTGCCGTGATCACCGGGTATAATATTATTATTATTTTTATACCCGGTGAAAAAGCTCTTGGAATAAAATTGAAAGCAAAAGCCCCAGTAGGCCACAACAAAATAATCAGCTTATGTCTGCACTTCCTGTTAGTTTTCAGGGGATTGCGGCATTAAATACAAAATAAAAAGAACAACTGGAAACAAAAAGTGAACGTAAGGTTGTCTGTCTGCTTCAGGGAGCGTCACACGGAGAACACATTTCAATATGCTGAAGCGTACCAGGCGTTATTACCCTAGTTAATTTAAAATAATGCATGAAATAGGGTGTTCTCTCCTTAACTATGGCTTCTAATAGGGCTACTGATTAGTAACGCTCCGGCGCTAACGCAACACATCATATGGCCGGACGCGGTAACATCTGCTACATCGCTGGGTCTTTTTTTTGTGATGGAGGCAACTGAGCCACTAAATCAGAAGAGGGACTTTATAAACACGGCGCCATCGCACTCCCACCGCTCGCCTGCATCGGAGGAGAAAACTACAGGGCCGGACAGTAAAACGTGACCGGAAATCTCCGACGAGTGAACACATACAAAGAAAAACCAATACCCCCGCCCCGCCGTACGTACTGCTTCGGTCACCCACCGATCAGGATCATGGGTCGATTCTTCATCTGGGAGATGTTAAACATGCCTGAGTATTCAACACAAGAAAGAAAGGAATGGTTTTACACACAAATAAATACAAAGTTCCAACAAAGACACACTGAATGTACCAGCACAAACAGAAGGGGGGGGGGGCCTGTACAGCATTTAATCAAAGAAAAACATCCTATAATATTAATGGGATTATGTTGTTTGATACAAACGGTGCAGTTCTTTCCCCAGATTTGCCCTGATTTAAGACGCCAGAGTCCCGAAGTATTCATTGTTTGTGACATTTGCCAACATCACACCAGATTATTTGGCTTCTTCATTTTCCTCTTTTGGAACCCACGCGATTTTCCAAAGGAGCCAGGAAAGGGTTAACATGGTCAGAGAAATAAACCCTTCAGGCAGCACCCCCCTACCCTCCCAAATCGTTTTTCTGGGATGGAAACCAGAAAGTCTCCTGGGACTGTGCAACTTTCCGCTCCCGCCCCCCCCCCTCCAGCACGGATTATCCGACCTTCGGTTATCCGACCTACTGTTTCATCTGTGACACCGGAAGAAGACAGCTGGCGGCGGGAGAAGAGGACCATGTCAGTGGAGGAATGGAGTTAAAACAGTGTGCGGAGGCGTCAGGAGAAGACCTTCAGACCCTGTGTGCGGAGCAGGAGGAGAACGGCCGGGGAGGAGCACTCTGTAACCCCGGCAGACACCGGAAGTTGACCGGTGTCCGACTTCCGGTGTTACAGCGCGCTCCTCCCTGGCCATTCGCCTATGCCGGTCTGCTTCTGCTCCCGCACACATGTTCTGATGTTCTTGTCCTGCCTGCAGCCACCCGCTGTTTTAACTCCATTCTACCGCTTTCATGGTCCTCTTCTCCAGCCGCCAGCTGTCTTCCTCCGGTTCCGCTCCTGTGGTCTGCAGTCCTCCTCTTCTTCTGCAGCCGGTATGCCAGAAGGGGGGTGGGATAATACTTTCCGTATTTTCTGTCATTTTCGGTTATCCAACATGGTCTTGGTTCCTTTTAGGTCGGATAAGCGAGACTCTGTATTACCGATTTATATCATGGGGCATGCGCTTTTTTTATCTTTTGTAATTTAGATTTCCTTGGAACTTGGTTCCTTTTTGAAACGCAGCTACGTTTCCAATTTCATTCCCTTTGGAATTGGCACCAATCAGATCAAATGACTGATTGCAAGGAAGATTCGGTCACAGCTAATTGATGGTTTACTTGCATTATCTATTGCCTCCACCTCTGACATTGGCCTCGTGTCCCAGGCTTCAATACCTCAGCCCATTGAGGGAGGCTCTGCCTTGACCCTTGTTTGGGTCCCTTAGTTCCAGTAATTCAGTGATTTATGTGGTGCGGAAGACGTCCTGTGGTGAGCTCAGTTGCAACCATCAGATACAAACTACCATATGGGATCCTCTCCAATATACAAAAGTACAACAAATGCTGTAATCCCAAAAAACATCTATGCTTGTGAAAAAGAAACCCAACAATAATACTAGCACTAATAATACATCTTTACAAAAATATATTTTAAAGAAAAACACTTTTTTTTTTAAAGTTTCTGACAGAGTTTTGATTGGTAAAAATCAATGACATAACGGATATCTTCCAGAAGTATTGCACAAAAATGGCAGTGGAAACACAAGACTTGGCCCGACACACATACCCGCGTGCTGCTTCTTCTTTCTTCCCACTGCGGCGCCTATGATCTGCATCAGCTCTTCCTCACTAGCTTCAGAGCGCAGCCAGTCCCTCAACGACACTTCCGAATTCCCAAAGAGGCACACCTGTGGTTACAAGATTGGAACAACAGAGACAAAGTTCACTCTTCCACTCCAGCATGTTCGTTCTGACAGGGGACACAGAGACTTCTACTCGGAGAGCAGAGAACCAAGACACATTAGCAAACATGGATAGCAATTACACCTACTGATATGATGCCCTTTAAAATACCATGAAATAAACCTCTGTTGTGGAAATACAAAAGGGCTGGGATTCATCAAGGCCATTTCCAGTTCTATATTTCGCCTAATGAAGAGATTGGCAGACTGGAAGTGGGACGTAATACTCTTTATTGTGAATGTTTGTGTGCTACAGTGACATTTCAAAAACGCTGTATACTGCGGGGGTGGCCAACTCCAGTCCTCAAGGGCTGTCAACAGGTTAGGTTTTAAGGATATCCCTGCTTCAGCACAGGTGCCCCAATCAGTGGCTCAGTCAACGACTGGAGGGAGTCCACCTGTGCTGAAGCAGGGATAGCCTTAAAACCTGACCTGTTGGAGGCCCTTGAGCACTGGAGTTGGCCACCCCTGCTCTAATGCATCTTCAAACAACCAGCTTGTTGGTCCATGAAAAAATATCACACATCCAATGCACAAAAACTATCCTATCGGTAGGTTGTGAAACATTTTACGTAATCAAATCAATCACAAAGAGGAGGGTGTACAGGAGTGTTCCATTCCACATCACTGTCATCCAAGGTGATCTCGAGGTCATTGTGTCATTAAGGTTGGAAGAAGGGTACTTTATGGCCTTGTACAACAACAACTGTGAGTAATTACAGTGCTGGCTGACAGACAGTAGTAACTACTGACCCACACGTCACAATGCGTTGTAACAGTTGTGTCATTCGAGGGGACGTTTCCTAAAAAGCATATCCTAAAAAATTGAACATTTAGAGAGGGGTGCCTTTTTAAAACTAAAAAACGGGAGACATCAGCCTTTAGGCTCGGAGTCAGGGGCTAGCTGTGAAATCCCAGAATGCCTTTGGGTGCAGATATACAGTAGTTCCTGTTGCTTAGAGTCTCTTTTTTTTATGGCAGCAACTCTCGTGGGGTGGAGTTTGTATGGAGGTTGTGGCAGGTCCTGGGCAGCTTGGAGAGTAATCCTCCCCATAAATTTAAATGGGGAGATTGCTACTTCCAACTTGGGTGGGGTTTCCCCTCACACAATCCGACAATTTCCTTGTGGTGTGGTCTTTTGCCCATGGGCACTTAATATGGCAGACACTGGGCGTGAAACCTACAGGAAGGTCTTACAAAATTATAAAAAAAAACCTTGGAGACACCACTGAAATAAAGATGCTTGTTAATCCTAGTTTGAACAAAACATATGCATCAATACAATTTTTGACATGCGGCATTCAGAAAGGCATTGGAAGAGTTTTAGTTGGACAACTACAACACACATCACTGCGAAATGCTCAAAGAACTAGATTGGTCATCACTCGAATCTAGGCGCAAAGTTCACCTTTCCTGTCTTGCCTTTAAATTCTTTATGGGCAAGCTACCCAGCTATCTGAACAAGCTCCGCACCCCTACCACATGCAGCACTTATCATCTGAGATCAGACTCCAAAAGACTGTTCATGGTCCCAAGGCTCAACAAAGTATCCGGCCGCTCCTCGTTCTCTTACAGTGCACCCCAAAACTGGAATAACCTACCACATACTCTCACATCCACCACCAGTTTAAGTTCTTTCAAAACTAAGGCTGTCTCACATTTTAATCTGGTCTGTAACTGTTACATACAGTGGCGGCCGCCTTCAGCCTCGTGCGGCCGTTTCGGCACGGCTTTTAAAACCGCGGGCAGATGCGGCATGTCCCGGTATTTTTAGCGCCGCGGGCGTTTCATTGTATTAGCGCTGTCTCGCCATGAATGTGGCAAAGTGCGTGACATTCGGAAAACATCCCCGAAACAATTCGGGGATGTAGGAGATTAAAAGGGGCCGTAACAGTAAGCCTATAATAAACATCTTCTCTAACTGTGCATGCAATGTATTGTATATAATGTATACCCTGTTCATTTATGTAACTGTATTTGTAACCATGTATTATTTGTCATATTAACTATGCTCAGGACATACGTGAAAACGAGAGGTAACTTTCAATGTATTACTTCCTGGTAAAACATTTTATAAATAAATAATTAAATAAATAAATAAATGTTTGTCACTGCTTCTAACCTGCTGAAGCACTTCTGTACAAGCAAAATTCTTATATGTTTTAGGAGCTTTTAAAATAGTGAACGTAACTATATAGATTGTGCACGTGTGACATCAAATAAAGGATTTATACAAGAAGTGTTCGCTCACTGGATTTGATTCACTTTTGTGCTCTTGTACATTGCACTATACACTTTTTTTTGTTAATCTCTATACACTCAGGTGTTCCTATCACTATACGTCATTATCCCTTAGTCATATTGAAACAGTCAAGTTAAAGCAGGAAACAATCACCCCGCCCTCTTTATTGGACCTGGTGATTACTCAGGTGAACCCCATGGGTGGTTAAGGTACCGGTGTTACTTCCTGGTTTCACTCTGGGGTTTAAATGGCCATCCAACAATAAGCCGCAGTGGATTAGGCTGTGGGAGATTTAAACCTCTATTTTGTATTCCCTAGAGGGGGGGAAATGAAACACTAGTACCTTGACTGGTAAGTATCTCAGGAACCAGAAGGCCCTTCTCCGTCCCCCCCCTGCCCCCCTAAATAGAGCAGTTCATCTCATCTCTGGGGACCCCCAGGTTCCCATCATACAGCACTAGAGTCTCCATCTTTCAGTAATATCCTTAGAATCCAAGACCTCAAGTGGACCAATAGTGATCATTGCTATAGTTTATATATAAGGCACAAACGTAATACATCTCAATAACGTGGTTAACCAAATTCTACATGCATCAATTAAAGAGAGAGGAGAACTTTCACCGACTACAGAAACAAAATACACAATTTGGACCAATCATTCTTCTTCATCCTTGTGACAAACAGGGTCTGTTTTTTCCCCACGTGATACAAAGAAGCTTAATTGATTCCCCCCCCCCCCCCCCTCCTGTTTAAAGAGCACCTCACAAAGCAGAAATACCAAGATTTGGGAGGGTCAAGTCATCAAAACTCTGCATAAACAAACTGCGATATTATCCAAGAGAACGTGCCTTAAGGTTTCCATCCGCAGTGATCCTCAGCCTGTTACACGACCCACAAAAGTGTTCAGACATCGATGTGATGAACCCAATCTGCCCCTGGAAATCTGGAACCCTGAAAGCCTGGAATTGAAAGAAACGTTGGTATAACCATTTCTTTATACGATGGTTCATCCCATTGTGGAGTGCACAACCACTTCTCCCTTATGAACACCGGAGCTATGTTATCCTTTATCACATTGATATACAGTATCTGATGCACGTTTTTTAGAATACATTAATAACAGCTCAGCCTTTACAGTTTCAACAAGGCACAGAAATTGGAGAATGAAAAATGCCAACATTAAATCTTAGAATTAGGATACGTATCAAAAAACACCTCCCCTAGACCATACTGTTTCATATAACCACTCCCAGTATATGGAGTGCTCCTGCAAATCCGAGCATATTTCAACTATGACGTTTATGTCCATGGAAGCTGACAACAGGATTTTAACGCCAAAATACCAAATCTTTGGAGTCTGAGAGGTAGCCCACACAGAGTTGGGTTCAGCTCGACCAGGTCTCAAGGTCAGTGGGGGAGCATCTGAAGAACAATATAGTACCTTGGAAGTGCTGGAGATATCAGTTGGAATTGTTTCCAGTTGCGGCCACCGCTGCCGGATTGTGTCCAACATCTCCTGAAAGCTCACCATTTTCTTAAAATTCCACTTATTGCCTTGGAAAAAGATAAAAATGGTTATTTTTTAATATATATAAAAAAATTTAAATTAAAAATAACACTTTTCTTACCGACACTGTAATGTTTTGCGTTCCCTATGTCAGAGCACGACACTGGAGTAATCCCCCCCCCCCCATATTCCCTACTTGAGATAGGACACAGATTCCCTGACCCTTGTAGATCGTAGAAACCCCTCGTTTCAGTTAGATCTATCTTATACTATATTAGTGAAAGCACTGTATGTTTGCCTGCATGCCTGCCTGCATGCCTGCCTGCATGCCTGCCTGCATGCCTGCCTGCTGGATGTCCGGTGTCCCTAGCGGCAATCTCATTGGTCCCTTGGCCCGCCCGCCCCCGCACACCTCTCATTGGCCTCACACACTCACACCACCCCCTTGGCCCGCCCCCCACACCTCTCATTGGCCTGAGGCGGAGTGACGGGCCAAAGGTCCAAAAAAATAAATAAAACACACACACACACACACACACACACACACACACTCACACACTCACACACACTCACACACTCACACACTCTCCCCTCTCCAAATCACCTTTTCCCCCTCCCCAGCGGCATCACCTCTTCCCCCTCCCCAGCGGCATCACCTCTTCCCCCTCCCCAGCGGCATCACCTCTTCCCCCTCCCCAGCGGCATCACCTCTTCCCCCTCCCCAGCGGCATCACCTCTTCCCCCTCCCCAGCGGCATCACCTCTTCCCCCTCCCCAGCGGCATCACCTCTTCCCCCTCCCCAGCGGCATCACCTCTTCCCCCTCCCCAGCGGCATCACCTCTTCCCCCTCCCCAGCGGCATCACCTCTTCCCCCTCCCCAGCGGCATCACCTCTCCCCGCTCCAAATCACCTCTCCCCGCTCCAAATCACCTCTCCCCGCTCCAAATCACCCCTCCCCGCTCCAAATCACCTAGCTTCCCGCAGCTGCCACGCGGCGCGTAAGATGGCGGACCCCCTTCCTCCCTCGCGGCGCCGAGTCAGACGGTGGCGGCGCCCGGAAGTACAGGTAGGTGTCGCTCCCCACCTCCGGCGCCAAACGGAACTGAGAAAGGGCGCATCAACTGAGGTGTGTGTGTGTGTGTGTGTGTGTGTGTGTGTGTCTCACTGTCCACTGCCCCCCCCTCCTATCCACTGCCCCCCCCCCCTCCTGTCCACTGCCCCCCCCCTCCTGTCCACTGCCCCCCCTCCTGTCCACTGCCCCCCCCCTCCTGTCCACTGCCCCCCCCCTCCTGTCCACTGCCCCCCCCCCTCCTGTCCACTGCCCCCCCCCCTCCTGTCCACTGCCCCCCCCCTCCTGTCCACTGCCCCCCCCCCTCCTGTCCACTGCCCCCCCCCTCCTGTCCACTGCCCCCCCCCCTCCTGTCCACTGCCCCCCCCCCTCCTGTCCACTGCCCCCCCCCTCCTGTCCACTGCCCCCCCCCTCCTGTCCACTGCCCCCCCCCCCTCCTGTCCACTGCCCCCCCCCCTCCTGTCCACTGCCCCCCCCCCTCCTGTCCACTGCCCCCCCCCTCCTGTCCACTGCCCCCCCCCCTCCTGTCCACTGCCCCCCCCCCCTCCTGTCCACTGCCCCCCCCCCTCCTGTCCACTGCCCCCCCCCCTCCTGTCCACTGCCCCCCCCCCCTCCTGTCCACTGCCCCCCCCCCTCCTGTCCACTGCCCCCCCCCCTCCTGTCCACTGCCCCCCCCCCTCCTGTCCACTGCCCCCCCCCCTCCTGTCCACTGCCTCCCCCCTCCTGTCCACTGCAGGAAATGCAGGGGGAGGAATCCATGCCTTTGAGGCGCCCCCCCCTCCCTTTGACGCCCCCCCCCTCCCTTTGACGCCCCCCCCCCTCCCTTTGACGCCCCCCCCCCTCCCTTTGACGCCCCCCCCTCTCCCTTTGACGCCCCCCCCTCTCCCTTTGACGCCCCCCCCCTCCCTTTGACGCCCCCCCTGCCTTTGACGCCCCGCGCGCACACACTGACTGACTGCCGCACGCACACACTGACTGACGCGCACACAAAGCCTGACTGACGCACGCACACACTGACTGAGGCACACACTGACTGTGTGTGCGTCAGTCAGTCTGTGTGTGTTTGTGTTTCTGCCTCAGACTCACTGACGCGCGAGCAAACACACAGTGACTGACGCACACACGCTACATGAAGCTGTAAAGGAGGGAGGGAGGGGGGGGACTGGATTGATGTGAATGGGGGACAAACAGAGAGAGGGGGGAGGAGAGAGAGGAACGGGAACATTACATCCCGGGCAACGCCGGGTCTCTCAGCTAGTAGCAAATATAGGAGAGGCATTGAAAAAAAAAATACTGCCACATTTACACTACCGCTGAAGCCTAGCTCATGGCCTTGCATATCTGTTCAGGTGTGGCTCTGTTCTTCTGCTCATGGTGCAGCAATTGCCTTGGTACAGTGACGTTCAGGTGTGACTGTTCTTCTGCTCATGGTGCAGCAATTGCCTTGGTACAGTGACGTTCAGGTGTGACTCTGTCCTTCTGCTCATGGTGCAGCAATTGCCTTGGTACAGTGACGTTCAGGTGTGACTCTGTCCTTCTGCTCATTGTGCAGCAATTGCCTTGGTACAGTGACCTTTAATTATCCTACAGTAGGAGGAATAATGTAAATACAAATATAGATGAGAATTTAGTCCATTTAACTTATCATAGGATGAATGTGCTAGAGGGGTGCCTTTTGTCAAGATCTACTATGCAACTACTGTATGTAATTGCTTTATAAGCCTCTTGAATAGCTTTTCTTATCCATCTTGCGGTGGCGGTTTCATGAGCCGCAGGGCCTCCTCGTTGACCTGAGAATAGCATAAATAAGCTTCTTTATCTCCTAATCTCTTGTGTTCTAGAAAGGTACGTTTTTGTGCCTCCGACTAGGGTCAAGCTCTTTTCCAGGCTGTTCTTAGAATTTGGACAAAGATGGTACCCCAACTTCTTGCTTACGATACAGAAGAATGTAGATGCCCCCACTGAAGAAAAGATGAGGTGGTTTTCGAGAACCCTTCCAACATCGGTCTAGGACATTTCACCGCGATGTCCACCCTTGAATACCACCATGGAGTAAAATACTTGGGCAATAATCCTATCCTCTGGTACAAGTCCTGGGAGTTTTTGTTCCAAACTGACAAGAAATTGCGCTGTATCTGCCTCAAATGAAATGGAGCCCACGGCCCTGGTTCTATTGTTAAGACCATTTATGCTGTTCGGTTGATTGTTGATATTGAACATGAAACCAGGTCTATGATTTTTTCCTTCCTGTTATGCAGTAGACTGACTGCCACTGTTGCAGTTTTGACATGTACTCCCAGAAATAAGCTTACTCTTATTGCAGCTGTTAATACAACCATGCTCTCTCAGTACCCCGATGACCTTTAAAACACGATATTCTGCTTCTGCTCTTGTATTTGCCCATACAAGTGTGTCCTTCAGGTAAGGTGTCACAAATCTTGTGCTTGTACGCAGTTTAAAAGATTAAAGGGTAGCGCTAATAAATCAAAACGTTGTCAGATCGGGAAAATCTGAGGAATCTGTGATGTACTATTAAAAAACATGCGTCCTTGGAGGTCGATGGAAGAGGAAGTCTCCACTCCTGACTACCTTGATCACGGAACTGACAGATTCCATTTTGAAATTTGATTTTTTGAGGTACATATTGAGGGTCTTTTAGATTCAACAATGGATGAAAGGATCCTTCCATCTTTTGCACTCAAAAGAAGCTGGAATAAAAATCCCAACCCCTCTGATTCTTTGGGACTTTGGATATCACACCTTGTCGGAGCACACAGCAATGCAATCCTCAAGTGCCTCCAGCTTGTGTGGATTCTTGGAAACCCTCAAGTATGGAGGGTTGTGGAGAAAGTCTATAGAATATCCACAAATTATCTGTACGACGCACTGATTCTTGTAATCCACATCTTCTTGAACCCCCCCTGGCCTGCCTCCTACTGCTAAAGTATACAAGGATGGGATTGGCTGCATCTTGAAATGGGTTTTTCTCTTTCTTTTTGACAAAGGCATCTGCTGACCATGGCTTGAGCAATAAAAGGCAGGGCACAGTTATCTTCCCCAATCAGAGAGAGAAGAAGAAAAACACCCCTTTAGATACTTACTGGTGTAGGTATATTTGGCAGTGGCCCATCCCCTTGCGGCAACAACAAGTGCATGCGTGCTGTTGCTCCAGCTGAGCCACCAATAGGGCTGCTGAGCTAAACTTGGCAATGAAGCAAGCCCTAAAGTCACCGAGCACAGAGCCCTGATGGCCAGCCCAAAATAAATAACTATGTAAGACAGGTCGGTGGGGGCTGGCACACAGTACCAAATGGGAAGTCGTGTGGTGAGCATGGTCAGAAAGATGGGCACTCAAGCAGCTGGTGGATGCCACAGGCGGTCAAGGGTGTGTGGAAAAAACAGGGGCCTGAGACCTGTCCTCCAGTTAACACAACATGCTGGGAATTAATTAGATAGAACGGGGAGGGGCAGGCAGCGACAGCCCAGGAAGAGCTCAGGACCAGCGGAAACCGTGGGTGGCAATAACGCGGCACACATTACATAATACAAATAAATCCTCCTGTACTTCCCCCAAGCTGTGGGAAAACAGAATAAATGATCAGCGGCGCAGAAAGGAGGGGTTTATAAAGTCTCCAAAAGGTCAGGTGATCTGTTTGTCCAACCTCCAGAGGGGAGGAGCCTATCCGTGTCATTGCGCCGACGCAGAAAGAATTTACCATGATGGATAATACTATGGATGTCATTTGTACAGTATGGCCTGGCCACATTATACCTTAAATGGCTACTTCCTTCTGTTCAGGTTTAGAAATAAAAAACAAAAGAAAAAAAATATGTTACATCAATAGCCTTTTATTGCGGATTAAACGTGTTTGGGGAAAATGTTTTCGAATGTTTTAGCGAACGATAATTTTCTAAATATCGAACCATATTGTGGTAGGGGAGATTTATTAAGGGAAAAGCCGTGACTCTTAGAAATGTATTTTATAAGGTTGGTACTTTGCATTTCTAACCATCCAAATATCCCAAGACCCGGGATACCATTAAATTATACACCTGCAACCAACGATACTCCGACATTCCCTCTAGCAATTATTCACAGATCAAAGCCTGGTCCAAGGTTCAAATTATTTCGATTTAAGTGGTGCCGACAAAAGAAATAAAATACATTTGAATGGAAATAGCTTGGACGTCACACATTGGGACTCCGCTGAAGTCTCAGGACCAGTGGGGATAAAACCACCACGGAAATGGGAGTCAGGCCTGCACTTTCCCAGTGTGTCATTTTCCATCACTTACATCACAATTATGTTACAGGGTAAATGAAGCAAAGAAGGGTGGGTAGCGGTGCTGGTCCTTTCGTCCATGCACAGTAGTGACAAAGGAGGGAGAGGGAGTACTTTATTGGACCAACAAGTCATTGATGTTACAAGCTTTCCAACCTCTCTGGGTCCTTCGTCGGGTTACCCTGATCCTGAGAGGTTGGAAAGCTTCTAACTACTTGTTGGCCCAATAACAGGTATCATACAGTACCCCTACTGCTACTCCCTCCTTTAGTACTACATGGTGAATTAGAGAATTTGCTGCTCTGCTGCAGCTGCTTAATTCATTATCCAAATACAGTTTGCAATGGTGAATGGACACTCACCATCGAAGGGCATGTACTCAATAAATCGAACCTCCAAGGGCTGCTTCTCGGTCAGCTGTACAAAGTCCAGGATCTCATCCTCATTCAGCCCCCTCATCACCACACAGTTCACCTTGGACAGGACACACAAAATAAACATGCAGTGAGTACTGTACTTAATTTCTACAAAAACACGACCCCTGTAATTGGCTGTGAAAAGATCACAGCACGTTGCAAAGTGCCATAACGTGACAGACTTTCTGTACAACACGATGGGAATGTGTGCTCAGAACATTACAATAACCAGGTGTGGGCCAGACCCCTGCTAATAGAGAAAGATGGAGACTATATAACGATGCACTCAGAGGACTCCTTAACCGCAAACACTGCATTCCAGATCAGAGGAGCGGCTCAGTGAGTAAAGACACTGCCTCTGTAAACAATGACATTGAGCTTGAATCAGGTTAATTCCCGATTGTAAGCTCTGCGGGGCAGGGTCTGTAACATGCCTGCGTGCTGTGTAACATGCCTGCGTGCTGTGTAACATGCCTCATGCCTGCGTGCTGTGTAACATGCCTGTGTGCTGTGTAACATGCTTGTGTGCTGTGTAACATGCCTCATGCTTGTGTGCTGTGTAACATGCCTCATGCCTGTGTGCTGTGTAACATGCCTGTGTGCTGTGTAACATGCTTGTGTGCTGTGTAACATGCCTCATGCCTGTGTGCTGTGTAACATGCCTCATGCTTGTGTGCTGTGTAACATGCCTCATGCCTGTGTGCTGTGTAACATTCCTCATGCCTGTGTGCTGTGTAACATGCCTCATGCCTGTGTGCTGTGTAACATGCCTCATGCCTGCGTGCTGTGTAACATGCCTCATGCCTGCGTGCGGTGTAACATGCCTCATGCCTGCGTGCGGTGTAACATGCCTCATGCCTGTGTGCTGTGTATCATGCCTGTGTGCTGTCTATCATGCCTGTGTGCTGTGTAACATGCCTCATGCCTGTGTGCTGTGTAACATGCCTCATGCCTGTGTGCTGTGTAACATGCCTCATGCCTGTGTGCTGTGTAACATGCCTCATGCCTGTGTGCTGTGTAACATGCCTCATGCCTGTGTGCTGTGTAACATGCCTGTGTGCTGTGTAACATGCCTGTGTGCTGTGTAACATGCCTCATGCTTGTGTGCTGTGTAACATGCCTCATGCTTGTGTGCTGTGTAACATGCCTCATGCCTGTGTGCGGTGTAACATGCCTCATGCCTGTGTGCGGTGTAACATGCCTCATGTCTGTGTGCTGTGTAACATGCCTGTGTGCTGTGTAACATGCCTGTGTGCTGTGTAACATGCCTGTGTGCTGTGTAACATGCCTGTGTGCTGTGTAACATGCCTGTGTGCTGTGTAACATGCTTCATGCTTGTGTGCTGTGTAACATGCTTCATGCTTGTGTGCTGTGTAACATGCCTCATGCCTGTGTGCGGTGTAACATGCCTGCGTGCTGTGTAACATGCCTCATGCCTGTGTGCTGTGTAACATGCCTGTGTGCTGTGTAACATGCCTGTGTGCTGTGTAACATGCCTCATGCTTGTGTGCTGTGTAACATGCCTCATGCCTGTGTGCGGTGTAACATGCCTCATGCCTGTGTGCGGTGTAACATGCCTCATGTCTGTGTGCTGTGTAACATGCCTGTGTGCTGTGTAACATGCCTGTGTGCTGTGTAACATGCCTGTGTGCTGTGTAACATGCCTGTGTGCTGTGTAACATGCCTGTGTGCTGTGTAACATGCTTCATGCTTGTGTGCTGTGTAACATGCTTCATGCTTGTGTGCTGTGTAACATGCCTCATGCCTGTGTGCGGTGTAACATGCCTGCGTGCTGTGTAACATGCCTCATGCCTGTGTGCTGTGTAACATGCCTGTGTGCTGTGTAACATGCCTGTGTGCTGTGTAACATGCCTGTGTGCTGTGTAACACGCCTGTGTGCTGTGTAACACGCCTGTGTGCTGTGTAACACGCCTGTGTGCTGTGTAACACGCCTGTGTGCTGTGTAACACGCCTGTGTGCTGTGTAACACGCCTGTGTGCTGTGTAACACGCCTGTGTGCTGTGCAACACGCCTGTGTGCTGTGTAACACGCCTGCGTGCTGTGTATCATGCCTGCGTGCTGTGTAACATGCCTGCGTGCTGTGTAACATGCCTGCGTGCTGTGTAACATGCCTGCGTGCTGTGTAACATGCCTGCGTGCTGTGTAACATGCCTCATGCCTGTGTGCTGTGTAACATGCCTGTGTGCTGTGTAACATGCCTCATGCCTGTGTGCTGTGTAACATGCCTGTGTGCTGTGTAACATGCCTGTGTGCTGTGTAACATGCATGTGTGCTGTGTAACATGCCTGTGTGCTGTGTAACATGCCTGTGTGCTGTGTAACATGCCTCATGCCTGTGTGCTGTGTAACATGCCTCATGCCTGTGTGCTGTGTAACATGCCTCATGCCTGTGTGCTGTGTAACATGCCTGTGTGCTGTGTAACATGCCTCATGCCTGTGTGCTGTGTAACATGCCTCAGTGCTGTGTATCATGCCTGTGTGCTGTGTATCATGCCTGCGTGCTGTGTAACATGCCTGTGTGCTGTGTAACATGCCTGTGTGCTGTGTATCATGCCTGTGTGCTGTGTAACACGCCTGTGTGCTGTGTAACATGCCTGTGTGCTGTGTAACATGCCTGTGTGCTGTGTATCATGCCTGTGTGCTGTGTAACATGCACTTTACTGTAATTGTGACGCTCTTTCTGCCCTATTCGGAGAAAGGTGCTATATGAAAGTTATTTACCAGGAAACATTTTATGTAAGCGTTTTGGACCATAATTATTTCTGTAACGCGCTGATCTTCGCTAAACACCATTCTGTAACTATGCGCGTGACGAGGTCTTCATGCAGTCACCTTCCTGTTAGCTTTCCGCATTACTTTGTTACATTAGTCGCCTACTTTTAAGTCTGCTGAAATAATGACCCCCCTCCCCCCTATCATAGCTGACATTATAATGCCATTAATCCCGTGTTCTGCCTTTGGATTTCTGAGACCCATGTGCATTATTTTGCACTTTTTGAATAGGGGGATCTTGGAGGGTTGGAATAACAACGTTAATAAATAGGGTAGCAGCAGAGTACTTAGCACATAGATCACGTCCGTATAAAACGCACGGACCGTATATAATATGTAGTGTGTGTGTGTGTGTGTGTGTGTGTATAGATTATATGTATAGATTATATATATATATATATATATAAATATATGAGAGAGAGAGAGAGAGAGAGAGAGAGAGAGAGAGAGAGAGAGAGAGAGAGAGAGAGAGAGAGAGAGAGAGAGAGAGAGAGAGACAAAAGAGAAAAGGGTCCCACTGAAAGCACTCAAGCAATAATAAATAATGAATGAATTTATTCAATGAAAAAATTCAGTTTCAGATATATATATATATATATATATATATATATATATATATATCTATATAATATGTATATCTGTACAAAGCAGAATTTTTAGGGTCAATAAATTACTGCTGGAAGAGAGACGACAATTCTTCAATGATTTAACTTGCTTCAAGCGCTATGGCAGAGTCTCCCATTTCAAACTCAAGGACATCACTCCAGGAAAGATTAATGCCAAGTTACAGCTGAAAAGTGACTTGTGTTGCCCATGGCTGTTTTCTCAGAGATACAATAAAACGAGGGACAAAAAAAAAAGAGAAGGATTTCCACACATGCAAAGGACTTTTAAAAGGTATGTAAATGTAAGAAAACGCAAAGAAAAGAACAGCCAGTGTCTCCACAACAAAAACGAAAACATCTGCCCTGAAACCAAACCCGGTTTATCAGGAATGTCCGTGGATTATTTATCTTCGCACATACTAAAAATTCATTAAGGCAAAATGTAGACAATGGTTATAGAGAGGCGGTTCTCTGCTCGCAGTCCTAAAACTCAGCCAAACACGGAGCGAATATACACAGACCTCGCACTGTACAAGGATCCTGGGCGGGATGTGTTGGCAGAGTAAGGTTTTGCATTTTAGCACATAATAATGGTGCAGAGGCCAAGAAGGAAGGAAGACCCCGGAGAGATGGAATACTCTTTATTTTTAGTTTATTTCCATTGTTTTCTGCACAACAAAATAGTTGTTCTTCCCATAACAAAAGCGCCATCCCAACAGTTTAATACCGTTTACAAAAGATGGCGACAATATCATCACAAACCACATCGATCATCAGCAAATTACTATTCAGCCAATAAGTGCAAATATCAAAAGGAAGAACCTTGTGTCTGAAGTTTAATGGCAACACAAATTGGGTTGATCGTAAGGACCATTTATACCCTCCGATTATTACACATTATTCGATCATTTGACTTCTACCCTTGTGTTCCCAGTTTTGGATCTCCTGGTGCCTAGCCCAAACCATTTCTCAATACTCAACTCTACTAGGTCCTCTGGAAGGTTATTCAATGCAGCCACAACCCCAAACCAAATATTTTAGTCAAAACAGGTTCCTGTCAGCTCAGATCTTTAATTAATGTCCCAAAAGGAAATGCCATGAGACATTAAAAATGCATAGCCCACGTTGCTGAACATGCTTAACAAAGATCCTCAAAAAAGCCCTGTTGCTTCCTACAACTATTTATACACAAAAAGGAAGCGCAAAAGAGAAAAGATCAGTCAATATTCCAAAGCTTTATAAATTGACTCAAAATAACAATATTGCATAAAATACATTGCTTCCTACAACTAGTCCCCAAGTTACTGCTGACAAAGGTGGAGCAAAGTTCACTGACACAAAGACACTGAAATTGATGAACTTGGTGTAACATTTTGAACATGCATCTCTAATGGCAAAGGGGACAGCTTTCTATCTATATCAATGTCTTGTATAGCGCATACACCGCACACCACACACACCACACACCCCGAGGAGAGAGAGGGCTGTATCCAATAACCCTGCGCTATGTGTAACCAGCTCACCTTCACAGGACTGTATCCCAGCTCTATGGCTTTGTTGATCCCTTCCATGACTTTATGAAAGCCTAAAAATGGGGGGAAAACAATTTGTAAACAAAAGCCCCAATGGACATCGAATAAACAAATGTAGGTCATTTCTATATGTATATTTTCTTCTCATAAGTACAGTATCAAACACACTGAGCGTGCAACCATGTCAAGGTCGACCCTCTCAGCAGCTCCTACACTAAGGGGTTAACATTTAAAAACATTTTAAAAGAAGGTGTGCGCTGCAATTAGAAAATGATTATTCATAAAGCGCTAACTTATTCCGCAGCGCGGTACAATGAGACACAGAGTTGTGTACATTACAAAAATATAAAAATCAGTTACTGGACATACAAGAGAGGAGAACCACACACGGCAATACACAGAGGTAATGGGGGCCTGCCCGTGTAATGCGGGCCCTGCCCATCCCCTGCCCGGGTAATGGGGGCCCTGCCCAGGTAATGGGGCCCTGCCCGGGTGATGGGGGCCCTGCCCGGGTGATGGGGGCCCTGCCCGGGTGATGGGGGCCCTGCCCGGGTGATGGGGGCCTTGCCCAGTTAATGGGGGCCCTGCCTGTCCCCTGCCCGTGAAAGCGCACACGCTAGAGTTAAGAAGAAGAGACACTGTCAGCACTTTAAGACCCCACATACAAATGTGTTCTCTGTAGGAGTCTGTAAACGGAAGCGTTATGGGGTATAAATGGTTCATTTACACAGAGCTTCAGGAATGGATGCTACATCGGTTGATAGCGGATAAAGCCCAAATCTGCTAGAAAAGGAGGGTTACTCATTTATTGGAGGTCATATTTTCTAGCACCCGACACTGTAAACACTATTGGAACAATGATTAAGCTATGGTTTTAGTTTATCTGGCTTGCTGCCCCCGGTGCTCGCACCCTCCTTACCTCCGTTCACGCGGCATATGACGCTGCTGGGTCATGTGATGTCACGGCAGCATTTTACGCTGCGTTGCCATGTTAAGTAATGTAATGTCCTTCAAAGCAGATTAAACAGTTTAAAAAAAAAATTTCCCCTATAGTTTTAATTTAGTTCAAAAAGGCCCAAAGCCTACAGAAAAGTGTTTACATCCCAGGCAGCACGGAGCGGTTTTCCACACAGACGTCAAGGACACTTACTCAAGAGACGCTCTTATTTTGAGCGCTTATGCCACTTAGATCTCAAAGAGCGTAAAAGGGCAAAGTCGCCATATTAACTTCAGTTTTGGGGTGATCTTTTTAGGAAGAAAACAGACCGTTTAAAATATATGAAACCATAAAAATGGCAGAGGGACTGCGCCTATAATGCTTTAGGTGGGTTCAACTCCTCACAGAGAACAATATTCTCTCCAGCAGATATAGCACAATGTGCCTTCCTTCCTCACATGTAACATATTACCGCACAGCACACTTTAAAAAGGAGGAGAACAGTCATTTGCTTTATTTTATTACACGTGTGATTTAAGTAGTAATTTCCCCATCTGCTACCCAACATAACAGTGGTTTGGAGGCTCACGCCGGCTCTCTCCATATTCACTGCTGCCCTTTACATGAAATGTGCTTCTATGTACTGGAAACCAAAGGCAAGGACCTGCCTGGTGAGGTGAGATGTGTTTGGAAGATGGACATTGTATTTTCTGTGTATCTACCACCCCCCCCCCCCCAAATAAATGCTTCTACTTTGTAAGAAAATTGAGTTTTAATATCTCTATACAAAGAGGAAAAAAGGACAAATCAGTATTTTATTCTATAAAAAACAAGACGCTGGTACCCCCTTCACCACTGCTCAAAACTCGAATTATCAATTTAAATATTGTATTGTATTGTATGTCTTTATTTATATAGCGCCATTAATGTACATAGCGCTTCACAGTATTAATACATAGTTACATAGTAGATGAGATTGAAAAAAGACATAGGTCTATCAAGTTCAACCTATGCTAAATTTAGACAACAGATACTTTATCCTTTATCTATACTTACTTATTGATCCAGAGGAAGGCAAACAAAAAACCCCATTAAGGGGAAAAATTAATTCCTTCCTGACTCCAAGAATTGGCAATTGGATTAATCCCTGGATCAACATCCTTCCCATGTATACTTATTTGGTATATCCCTGTATACCTTTCCCATCTAAAAAGATGTCCAACCTTTTTTTGAACAAATCTATTGTATCTGCCATCACAGTCTCCATGGGTAATGAATTCCACATTTTAACTGCCCTTACTGTAAAGAACCCTTTCCTTTGTTGCTGGTGAAATTTCCTTTCCTCCAACCTTAAGGGATGGCCCCGAGTCCTTAGTACTGCCCGTGGGATGAATAGTTCTTTTGAAAGCTCCTTGTATTGTCCCCGAATACATTTGTATATAGTTATCATATCCCCTCTTAGACGTCTCTTTTCTAATGTAAATAAATCTAATTTAGCTAGTCTCTCCTCATAAGTTAGATTGTCCATCCCCTTTATTAATTTGGTGGCTCTTCTCTTCACTCTCTCTAGTTCCATAATGTCTTTTCTTAGAATTGGTGCCCAAAATTGTACTCCATATTCAAGGTGTGGTCTTACTAGTGCTTTGTAAAGGGGCATAATTATGTTTACTTCCCTCCCATCCATTGCCCGTTTGATGCAAGATAAGATCTTGTTTGCCTTTGCAGCTACTGCATGACATTGGGCACTATTGCTAAGCCTGCAGTCTACAAGCACTCCTAAATCCTTCTCCATCAAGGATTCCCCCAATATATCTCCATTTAATGTGGTAATCAAATAAATAACAGATAATATAAATAACAGATCATGGGAATAAGTGCTTTAGACATAAAGTAACATTAAGGAAGAGGAGTCAATGCCCCGAGGCGCTTACAGTCTAATTGGTAGGTAGGGAGAACGTACAGAGACAGTAGGAGGGAGTTCTGGTAAGTGCGTCTGCAGGGGGCCAAGCTTTATGTATCATGTGTTCAGAATATCCACAGTGCTATTCATGTGCTTCTTTAAGCAAGTGTGTCTTAAGGTGGGTCTTAAAGGTGGATAGAGAGGGTGCTAGTCGGGTACTGAGGGGAAGGGCATTCCAGAGGTGTGGGGCAGTCAGTGAAAAAGGTTTAAGGCGGGAGAGGGCTTTAGATACAAAGGGGGTAGAAAGAAGACATCCTTTAGAAGAACGCAAGAGTCTGGATGGTGCATAACGAGAAATTAGGGCTGAGTTGTAAGGAGAGGCAGAAGAGTGTAAAGCTTTAAAAGTGAGGAGAAGAATGGAGTGTGAGATGCGGGATTTGATCGGAAGCCAGGAGAGGGATTTCATGAGGGGAGATGCTGAGACAGATCTAAGAAAGAGTAGAGTGATTCTGACAGCAGCGTTTAGGATAGATTGTAGGAGAGACAGGTGAGAGGCAGGAAGGCCGGACGGCAGGAGGTTACAGTAATCAAGACGGGAGAGAATGAGGGCCCGAGTCAGAGTTTTAGCAGTCGAGCAACAGAGGAAAGGGCGTATCTGTTATATTGCGGAGGAAAAAGCGACAGGTTTTAGAAATGTTTTGAATGTGAGGGGCGAATGTGAGAGAGGAGTCGAGTGTGACCCCTAGGCAGCGTGCTTGGGCTACTGGGTGAATGATCGTAGTTCCAACAGTAATGTGGAAGGAGGTAGTAGGGCCAGGTTTGGAAGGAAGTATAAGGAGCTCTGTTTTTGCCATGTTAAGTTTCAGTCGGCGGATGGCCATCCAGGATGATATTCCAGAGAGACATTTAGAAACTTTGGTCTGTATAGGAGGTGTAAGGTCAGGGGTTGAAAGGTAAATTTGTGTGTCATCAGCATAGAGGTGATATTTAAACCCAAAAGATGTTATTAGGTCACCTAGAGAGAGTGTGTACAGAGAAAAGAGAAGAGGTCCCAGTACAGAGCCCTGGGGTACCCCCACAGAGAGATCAATAGAGGAGGAGGAGGCGTTAGCAGAAGAGACACTGAAAGTACAATGGGAGAGGTAGGATGAGATCCAGGATAGAGCTTTGTTCCGAATACCAAGAGAATGGAGAATGTGAAGGAGAAGAGGGTGGTCCACGGTGTCAAATGCAGCAGAGAGGTCGAGTAATATGAGCAGAGTGTAATGACCTCTGTCTTTGGCAGCATGGAGGTCGTCAGTTATTTTAGTGAGGGCTGTTTCCGTGGAGTGAGCAGTGCGAAAGCCAGATTGTAGAGGGTCTAGGAGAGAATAGGTGTTGAGAAAATGGAGCAAGCGAGAGAATACAAGACATTCAAGGAGTTTAGAGGCAAAAGGCAGGAGGGAGACAGGTCGATAGTTAGAAAGACATGTAGGGTCAATCTTGCTGTTTTGAGTAATGGTATAACTGTTGGATGTTTGAAGGAGGATGGAAAGGTTCCAGAGCAGAGGGAGGAGTTAAAAATGTGTGTGAACATAGGGATTATAGTAGGACCAAGAGGTTTTAGGAGATGGGAGGGAATGGGGTCAAGAGGGCAAGTGGTAGAGGGAGAAGAGGCGATCAACAGCGACAAATCCTCCTCTGAGACAGTGGAAAAAGAGTCAAGGAAGGCAGGACGAGAGTTAGGAAGAAGTGTAGGATGGGAGTAAGGAACAGACAGGATGTTCTGACGTATGGATTCCACCTTTTCTTTAAAATAGTCAGCAAAGTCCTGAGGTGAGATGGAGTAAGAAGAGGCAGCTGAGGGTGGTTTGAGTAGAGTATCAAAGACAGAGAACAGTCGGCGTGGGTTAGACTTGTGCATTTTGATAATTGAAGAAAAGTAGGCTTGTTTAGCTTGCGAGAGGGCAGAGTTGAAACAGGATAGCATAAATTTGTTGTGAGGAATGTCTGCGAGAGTATGATATTTCCTCCAGAGGCGTTCAGAGGAACGAGTGGAGGAACGCAGCATGCGCATGTGGGAATTTAGCCAGGGTCTAGGGTTAGAAGGGCGAGGGCGGCAGAGAGAAAGCGGAGCATGTAGATCAAGAGAGGAGGATAAGGCAGATCAAGAGAGGAGGATAAGGCAGAGTTGTAGTTCCTGACCAGGTTGTCAGGGTCTGTAGCAGAGCTGAGACAGGAGAGGGAGGAGCGTAGAGTGGACTCAAAGTCAGGTAAGTGAATAGAGCGCAGGTTTCTGCAAAACATGGGGGTAGATGGAGGTGGAGAAGGGGAGAAGCGAGATAGAGAGAATGAGATGATGTGATGGTCAGAGAGAGGAAAGGGGGAAATGGAGAAATCAGAGAGAGAGAAGTTTTTAGAGAAAACCAGGTCGAGGTAGTGGCCGTCCTTGTGGGTACTGGCTGCAGTCCACTGTTGAAGGCAAAAAGAAGAGGTTAGAGAGAGAAAGCGGGAAGCCCAGGGAGAGAGGGGTCATCAATGTGGCAATTGAAGTCTCCAAGGAGAAGAACAGGGGAGTCTGAGGAGAGAAAGAAAGAGAGCCAGGATTCAAAGAGAGAGAGAAAGGCAGAAGGGGGGTGGGGGGGGGTGAGTAGAGGTAGGTGGTTTAGATTTATCAATCTAAATATAAAACAACAACACGATAAAGGATTCCAGTAAAGTGCTGTATAAGGTCAGGGGGGAAAAAACCCTCAAGATAAATATCTCATCTAAAGTTATTTTCAGAGCAATTTCACAGAACATTCACAAAATGCCATAAAAAACCCCAAACAAAACAAAAAAAACAAGAATGCCATAGTTTTCAGCATTAATCTACTACAGACGCTATTAACGGCCACGACCCGGCGCCAACACACAGCTAACTCTTCTTACAGGTTTGGTCAGTTTTAGAAGTGTTTCCTGGTTATAGTTTGTGATCCCAACATAAGCGCTGTTCAGAGTGAAAATTACGGTATACAGAGCTTTTAAAACCCTTCAGGGGTCTTATTTAAGCCACTGTAACTCTACACCAGGGGTGGCCAACCTTTATTTCACTCCAACAGGGCACGCTGTTTTTTGGTGGGATCGCTGTGCTAATGCTGAAAAAACTTCAAATCCTAACTTAAAAAATAAAAATTAAATAAAAAAACAATAAAAAAAAAAAACAACACTGAATGGAAACCGTCTCAAAGTGAGGTGTGACTTCGCATTCCGGGTAACCGTCTCTCAAAATCCGGATTGCTTTTCGAGGTTGATGACGGGGCAAACGGCGCCCACACAAACGTCCGATAAGAAGTACAGATCTGCATTGACAAAGTGAATTGCCGCAGACACGGCTCCCAGACCGTACGTACGGGGAAGAAGTCATATTCCACCGTCATTTCATTATTTCAATTGATTTGATTTATTTTGATGTTTTTAGTTGTTAAAGTTCTTAATTCACATGAATACAGGTGGCTCAATCGGTGGCTCAATCAGAGGCTCAATCAGAGGCTCAATCAGAGGGTCAATCAGAGGCTCAATCAGAGGCTCAGTTGAAGACTCAGTTGAGGACAGAAGGTACACGTGTCCTGGGCCCGGTGACTGCGGGGGGCGGTGCAGGAAATTGACCCCGATCTCTGGCCGGACCCCTGCTCTCCATCTGCTGCCTGCAGGCCTCTTCCTCACTGTGTTCCACGCCGAGCTTCCTACCTCTGGTTCCAGTGCGCGGTGACTATGGAACCTCGGCGTGAGACACAGAGTGAGGAGGCGGCCGGCAGCTGATGGTGAGCCCGACCTCTGCAGCCACCGGCCCCCGGCCTGACCATCCCCAAGGTAAGTGGGCGTCTTTTTATATATGTACTGGGGGTGGGCGTCTTTATATATGTATTGGGGGTGGGCGTCTTTTTATATATGTATTGGGTATTGGGGGTGGGGGTCTTTTTATATATGTAATGGGGGTGGGGGTCTTTTTATATGTAATGGGGGGGGGTCTTTTTATATGTATTGGGGTGGGGGGTCTTTTTATATGTATTGTGAGTGGGGGTCTTTTTATATGTATTGGGGGTGGGGGTCTTTTTTAATATGTATTGGGGGTGGGGGTCTTTTTTAATATGTATGAGGGTGGGGGTCTTTTTTAATATGTATTGGGGGGTTGGTATGTATTTTGTGGGGGGTGGATTGAGAGAGTGGGATAATTGACGGAAGGTGGGGCGAGTGAGAGGAGAGAAGGGGTGAGGGAGGGAGCGAGTGAGGAAAAGAGGGAGTAAGTGTGAGATGCAGGGGAGATAAATACATGCGAGGGGAGAGGGGGAGAGTGAGGAAGAGGGAGTGAGACGGAGGGGAGAAAAAGATATGGGAAGAGGTGGGGGGAAATAGAGGGGCTCACAATACCACCGATACCGGGGGGGGGGGGCTGGATGTAACTAGTCCTGCGCCCCAGGAAATCCGTCAGTGGCCCTGGCTGGACACGGCAGATATCGGCAGACAATAGGCTGCAGACGCACTTACCAGAACACCCTCCTACTGTCTCTGTACGTTCTTCCTACCAATTAGATTGTAAGCTCTTCAGAGCAGGGACTCCTCTTCCACAATGTTACATTTATGTCTGAAACACTTATTCCCATTACCTGTTATTTGTATTATTTGTTATTGATTGTCACGTGTATTACTGCTGTGAAGCGCTATGTACATTAATTAATGGTGCTATATAAATAAAGACATACATACATACGTACATACATACATATAATAGGCACCATAAAGGCTTAGCCGGGGGACCCCTCTGCTGCTCAGCGATGTCTCACTTACATACAGACGTGTGGGGACCGTTGACGCCTTAAACAAGAGCCGCACGCTGTCACCTTTAATCCCACAGGTGCCAGAGGAACCTGTAACGGCCCACCCAGCACTGAAGAGGTTAATGCTCTCTGGTGAAAAGCTGCACTATTAGGCACGTTATTTTGTTCCATTCCCAGCTAACAACGTAGGTACAGTAGAAAAGCCGGGTATTTCCCTGGGCACTAATATAAAAGAGGGACTGCAGCTTTAAGAGCCGTGCTCCATCTTATCATGAAAATATGTTACTCAAATATATCCCAACATATTCGCATCCGGGCTTTTACAGAACCAAGTTCTTGTACTGTTCGTACAATCAACATATATTCATTAAACATTGAGACAAAGCTCTTTTCATAGTTTAAAAAAAATGTCTTCCTATAATAAATACTTATTTACCTATAAAGAAGTAGAAATATAAAAAGCAGAGGTACCGGCAGTTTGCAAATATAATACTATTCTGCACTGCTCTGTGACCATCACTCCTAACACGGGATGCAACGTATTCAAAATATACCCTGTGTAAAAATATATTTGTAGACGTATTGTATTGTATTGTATTGTATTGTATTGTATTGTATTGTATTGTATTGTATTGTATTGTATTGTATTGTATTGTATTGTATTGTATTGTATTGTATTGTATTGTTGACATGAAATCAAACAGTTTCCAGGCAAAACAAAAAATGTGCAGTATTTAGCAAGCAGCAGCATTAGACCGCCATCTAGTGGACATGAGAAATAGGGCATGAGAAATATAAAGCTATTGCAGATGCAGACACAAGATCTTTAATGTATGTATCTTTACTTATATAGCGTCTGCAGTGTACTCAGCGCTTTACAAAAGACCATTTGATTCCACCTGAGGGAGAGTGTAGCCCTGGTAGGATTTTGGGCTATATTTCTATCCTCCTCCTGTGCAGTAATCCCTGTTAAGGGCAGGTCCGCCAGGAGTTATCATGGGTTTCCCCCACCTCAAGCACTTGCCCTGAAATGGTGGAGGTAGGTCACCTAAACCTGTGTCCAATCAAGAGACACAGGGGCGGTGCCTGCTGAAACCATAAAGAGCAGTGCACTTCCTATTTAGTGGTGTTAGCTTTAGGTGTTAGCTCTAGGTTCTAGTTGTGGTAGTTGTGGTAGTTGTGGTAGTGAGTTAGGATCCAGATGAGTAGAGCTGATAGATATAGGTAGGTGGACCAAATACCTCTCACCCTGCTTAGGGTGTGAGGGAAGAGCTAGCCCCACTCTGGGTGGCCCTGAGGCCCAGAGTGGAGGCAGGGGACATCCTGAATGAGTACAGCTGGCTAGCAGCATTACACCGCCATCTAGTGGACATGAGAAATAGGGCATGAGAAATATAAAGCTATTGCAGACACAAGATCTTTACTTATATAGCGTCTGCAGTGTACTCAGCGCTTTACAAAAGCTACAATACAGTACAGGGAATTCTAATACAATAAGTGCAACAAACAAAGTCAAACAGAAAAGTAAACCCCTGCCCCAGTGTGCTAACAATCTAAGATGAATAAAGAATGTATTAAATTCCCCTCCCCCTCCCCTCAATCTCTTGCTCCCCTCGAGGGAGATGAGTGGGCAAGAGAGATGATTGGGGGGGGGGGGGGAGAGAACAAGAGATGATGGGGGGGGGAGCAAGAGATGATGGGGGGGGAGAGCAAGAGATGATGTGGGGGGGGAGCAAGAGATGATGTGGGGGGGGGAGAGCAAGAGATGATGGGGGGGAGAGCAAGAGATGATGGGGGGGGAGAGCAAGAGATGATGGGGGCGGAGAGCAAGAGATGATGGGGGCGGGAGAGCAAGAGATGATGGGGGCGGGAGAGCAAGAGATGATGGGGGCGGGAGAGCAAGAGATGATGGGGGCGGGAGAGCAAGAGATGATGGGGGCGGGAGAGCAAGAGATGATGGGGGCGGGAGAGCAAGAGATGATGGGGGCGGGAGAGCAAGAGATGATGGGGGCGGGAGAGCAAGAGATGATGGGGGCGGGAGAGCAAGAGATGATGGGGGCGGGAGAGCAAGAGATGATGGGGGCGGGAGAGCAAGAGATGATGGGGGCGGGAGAGCAAGAGATGATGGGGGCGGGAGAGCAAGAGATGATGGGGGCGGGAGAGCAAGAGATGATGGGGGCGGGAGAGCAAGAGATGATGGGGGGGAGAGCACGAGATGATGGGGGGGAGAGCAAGAGAGATGATGGGGGGGAGAGCAAGAGAGATGATGGGGGGGAGAGCAAGAGAGATGATGGGGGGGAGAGCAAGAGAGATGATGGGGGGGAGAGCAAGAGAGATGATGGGGGAGAGCAAGAGAGATGATGGGGGAGAGCAAGAGAGATGATGGGGGAGAGCAAGAGAGATGATGGGGGAGAGCAAGAGAGATGATGGGGGAGAGCAAGAGAGATGATGGGGGAGAGCAAGAGAGATGATGGGGGAGAGCAAGAGAGATGATGGGGGAGAGCAAGAGAGATGATGGGGGAGAGCAAGAGATGATGGGGGGAGAGCAAGAGATGATGGGGGCGGGAGAGCAAAAGATGATGGGGGGGGGAGAGCAGGAGATGATGGGGGGAGAGCAAGAGAGATGATGGGGGAGAAGAGCAAGAGATGATGGGGGGGAAGAGCAAGAGATGATGGGGGAAGAGCAAGAGATGATGGGGGGGGAGCAACAGATGATGGGGGGGAGAGCAAGAGAGATGATGGGGGGGGAGAGCAAGAGATGATAGGGGGGGGGGAGAGTAAGAGATGATGGGGGGGAGAGTAAGAGATGATGGGGGGAGAGTAAGAGATGATGGGGGGGAAGAGCAAGAGATGATGGGGGAAGAGCAAGAGATGATGGGGGGGGAGCAACAGATGATGGGGGGGAGAGCAAGAGAGATGATGGGGGGGGAGAGCAAGAGATGATAGGGGGGGGGGAGAGTAAGAGATGATGGGGGGGAGAGTAAGAGATGATGGGGGGAGAGTAAGAGATGATGGGGGGGAAGAGCAAGAGGTGATGTGGGTAGGGGGAGAGGTGATGTGTGGGGGATAGCAATAGAGGTGATGTGGGGGGGAGAGCAATAGAGGTGATGTGGGGGAGGGGGGGAGAGCAAGAGAGGTGATGTGGGGGGGGGGGAGAGCAAGAGAGAATGGGGAGAGCAAGAGCAACAAATAGTTGATATGATACAAGCTTTCAAACCTCTCTGGGTTCATCAGGTCCGGCAGAAATACAGTAACAGAGGATATTATACTGTGCAAATTAACTGAGGAGCCGTAAGAGGCTGCACTCTCTATTGTATTGTAATAGGGACCTAGACAGTCAGGAGACGTGAAATAGAACAAGAGTGTGAACGTGAACGTGAACACACACACACAAACACACACACACACAGCTTCATGAAAGGGACATCCCATGTTTCCCTTTGGTAATGTTGCCAGAATGCTCTCACAATACAATGGTTCCCAAGCACAGTTCTATCCAACAGCAGAAGCCCGGGGGGGGGGGGAACTGTTCTATCCAACAGCAGAAGCCCGGGGGGGGGGGGGACCTGTTCTATCCATCAGCAGAAGCCCGGGGGGGGACGGACTGTTCTATCCAACAGCAGAAGCCCGGGGGGGGGGGGGGGGGGAACCTGTTCTATCCAACAGTAGAAGCCCTGGGGGGGGGGGCTGTTTTATCCAGGGCCGCCAACAGCGGGGGAGAAAGGATACTGGCGTCCCGGGCGCCAGTTAATTAAATAAATATTTTTTTTTAAAAAAAGTTAAAAAAATGGCGGCGATTCCCCGCGGTCCCGGCGCGCATGCGCAGTGCAAGCAGGGCTCGCTCCCAACGTGGGACGGAGGGGGAAGTACTAGCTCCTCCTGCGGCCCGCTTCCCCCCCCGCTCCCAACGTAGGACGGAGGGGGAAGTACCAGATCCTCCTGCGGCCCGCTTCCCGCCCTCCCGTTGCCTCCCCCATCCCTCCCCCCCCCCCCCCACAAGCCCACCTCCTGTCCCGGGCAGCTGCCGCAGGGATATCGGGGGCAGGAGGGGAAAGCGTCCGGCGGCAACCTGCACCCACCCGGTCAAGGTAAGTCACCCCACCCAGTCACTGTCACACTGTCACCCACCCACACTGACACCCAGCCAGTCACGGTCACCCACCCACCCAGTCACGGTCACCCACCCACCCAGTCACTGTCACCCACCCACCCACTGTCACCCACCCAGTCACTGTCACCCACCCAGTCACTGTCACCCACCCAGTCACTGTCACCCACCCAGTCACTGTCACCCACCCAGTCACTGTCTCCCACCCACTGTCACTGTCTCCCACCCACTGTCACTGTCTCCCACCCACTGTCACTGTCTCCCACCCACTGTCACCCACCCACTGTCACTGTCACCCACCCACTGTCACTGTCACCCACCGTCACCCACCCACTGTCACTGTCACCCACCCACTGTCACTGTCACCCACCCACCGTCACCCACCCACCGTCACCCACCCACCGTCACCCACCCACCGTCACCCACCCACCGTCACCCACCCACCGTCACTGTCACCCACCGTCACTGTCACCCACCCACCGTCACTGTCACCCACCCACCGTCACTGTCACCCACCCACCGTCACCCACCGTCTCCCACCCACCCACCGTCTCCCACCCACCCACCGTCTCCCTCCCACTCACCGTCTCCCTCCCACCCACCGTCTCCCTCCCACCCACCGTCACTGTCTCCCACCCACCGTCACTGTCTCCCACCCACCGTCACTGTCTCCCACCCACCGTCACTGTCTCCCACCCACCGTCACTGTCTCCCACCCACCGTCACTGTCTCCCACCCACCGTCACTGTCTCCCACCCACCGTCACTGTCTCCCACCCACTGTCTCCCACCCACCGTCACTGTCTCCCACCCACCGTCACCCACCCACCGTCACTGTCACCCACCCACTGTCACTGTCACCCACCGTCACCCACCCACTGTCACTGTCACCCACCCACTGTCACTGTCACCCACCCACCGTCACCCACCCACCGTCACCCACCCACCGTCACCCACCCACCCACCGTCACCCACCCACCGTCACCCACCCACCGTCACTGTCACCCACCGTCACTGTCACCCACCGTCACTGTCACCCACCCACCGTCACTGTCACCCACCCACCGTCACTGTCACCCACCCACCGTCACCCACCGTCTCCCACCCACCCACCGTCTCCCACCCACCCACCGTCTCCCTCCCACCCACCGTCTCCCTCCCACCCACCGTCTCCCTCCCACCCACCGTCACTGTCTCCCACCCACCGTCACTGTCTCCCACCCACCGTCACTGTCTCCCACCCACCGTCACTGTCTCCCACCCACCGTCACTGTCTCCCACCCACTGTCTCCCACCCACCGTCACTGTCTCCCACCCACCGTCACCCACCCACCGTCACCCACCCACCGTCACCCACCCACCGTCACTGTCACCCACCCACCGTCACTGTCACCCACCCACCGTCACTGTCACCCACCCACCGTCACCCACCGTCTCCCACCGTCTCCCACCCACCCACCGTCTCCCACCCACCCACCGTCTCCCTCCCACCCACCGTCTCCCTCCCACCCACCGTCACTGTCTCCCACCCACCGTCACTGTCTCCCACCCACCGTCACTGTCTCCCACCCACCGTCACTGTCTCCCACCCACCGTCACTGTCTCCCACCCACCGTCACTGTCTCCCACCCACCGTCACTGTCTCCCACCCACCGTCACTGTCTCCCACCCACCGTCACCCACCCGTCACTGTCTCCCACCCACCGTCACTGTCTCCCACCCACCGTCACTGTCTCCTACCCAGTCACTGTCACCCACCCACCGTCATTCACCCACCGTCATTCACCCACCGTCACTCACCCACCGTCACTCACCCACCGTCACTCACCCACCGTCACCCACCCACCGTCACCCACCCACCGTCACCCACCCACCGTCACCCACCCACCGTCACCCACCCACCGTCACCCACCCACCGTCACTGTCACCCACCCACCGTCACCCACCCACCGTCATTCACCCACCGTCATTCACCCACCCACCCACCGTCATTCACCCACCCACCCACCGTCATTCACCCACCCACCCACCGTCACCCACCCACCCACCGTCACCCACCCACCGTCACCCACCCACCGTCACTGTCACCCACCCACCGTCATTCACCCACCGTCACCCACCCACCCACCGTCACCCACCCACCCACCGTCACCCACCCACCGTCACCCACCCACCGTCACCCACCCACCGTCACTGTCACCCACCCACCGTCACCCACCCACCGTCATTCACCCACCGTCATTCACCCACCCACCCACCCACCCACCGTCACCCACCCACCCACCGTCACCCACCCACCCACCGTCACCCACCCACCCACCGTCACCCACCCACCGTCACCCACCCACCGTCACCCACCCACCGTCACTGTCACCCACCCACCGTCACCCACCCACCGTCATTCACCCACCGTCACCCACCCACCCACCGTCACCCACCCACCGTCACCCACCCACCCACCGTCACCCACCCACCGTCACCCACCGTCACCCACCCACCGTCACTGTCACCCACCCACCGTCACCCACCCACCCACCGTCACTGTCACCCACCCACCGTCACCCACCCACCCACCGTCACCGTCTCCCACCCACCGTCACCGTCTCCCACCCACCGTCACCGTCTCCCACCCACCGTCACCGTCTCCCACCCACCGTCACCGTCTCCCACCCACCGTCACCGTCTCCCACCCACCGTCACCGTCTCCCACCCACCGTCTCCCACCCACCGTCACTGTCTCCCACCCACCGTCACTGTCTCCCACCCACCGTCACTGTCTCCCACCCACCGTCACTGTCTCCCACCCACCGTCACTGTCTCCCACCCACCGTCACTGTCTCCCACCCACCGTCACTGTCTCCCACCCACCGTCACTGTCTCCCACCCACCGTCACTGTCTCCCACCCACCGTCACCGTCTCCCACCCACCGTCACCCACCCACCGTCACCCACCCACCGTCACTGTCTCCCACCCACCGTCACTGTCTCCCACCCACCGTCACCCACCGTCACTGTCTCCCACCCACCGTCACTGTCTCCCACCCACCGTCACTGTCTCCTACCCAGTCACTGTCACCCACCCACCGTCATTCACCCAGTCACATTCAACATTCACCCACCAAACTGTTATTCTACTGTCAGACACTCAGACACGTGTCTTTTGTTGAAAATATAAAAATAAACAGGTTGCATTATAATGTTTTTTTCTGTATCACAATAAGAAAACAGTTACGTAAAAGTTGCGCGCTAAAAAATATTTTTTCGTGGTAGGTGCGCTATGGGTTCGGGGGCGGGGTGCGCTATGGGTTCGGGGGCGGGGTGCGCTATGGGTTCGGGGGCGGGGGTGCACTATGGGTTCGGGGGTGGGGGTGCGCTATGGGTTCGGGGAGGGGTGCGCTATGGGTTCGGGGAGGGGGGTACGCTATGGGTTGGGGGGGTGCGCTATGGGTTCGGGGTGGGGTACGCTATGGGTTCGGCGGGGGGGGGGGGTGCGCTATGGGTTCGGCGGGGGGGGAAGGGGTGCGCTATGGGTTCGGGGGTAGGGGTGTGCTATGGGTTCGGGGAGGGAGGGGGGCCTGCTCCTTTCATTTGTCCCGGGCCCCATGATTTCTGTTGGCGGCCCTGGTTCTATCCAACAGCAGAAGCCCGGGGGGGTGAGGGGGACTGTTCTATGCAGGATTCTGGAATAATCTCCTTAAATTACATTTTAATTCAATACATTTGAGTTTCTCCCCATACAATACTACAGTAAGACTATGATACTATCTGTATACTGGCAGTGATTGTCCGCACCTGGGCGAGGTCTGTCTATGCAGAAGTTCAATATTTCCGAGCTCTATATGCATACAGCTGTTTACACCCAAAATGTTGGTAACCTTCCTACCGCTCTTTACCTTAACACCTGCAGTGCCAGAAGGTCCGGTCACCTCCGTGGCCACGGACCCTCCGGGCACCGATGGACCACATGACTGCTCTTCGGAGCGATCACGTGATCCCCTCTGGGTACCGGCCGCTGGACCTGAAGGGGAGAGATGCCTCCTTCAGAGTAATTAAAGATGTGTGCTCCACTGGATCGGCAGTCCCCGACACTTCTACAAAACGAGCAAACGGTCAGGGCACCGCCAGTCCTAAGGGCCTCCCGGGTGGCACTCTCATGGTATACGCTGTACGCCATTAAGGGCCTGGGGCGGGGGCTGCAGCTCAGACCCTGCACAGTTGTAAAATGAGAGCGCAAGTTTAAGGTTTGCTTCACCTACCTTTCCTCCGTACAATGAACTCAAATTTGGCAGGCACTAGTGTGTCCAAGCTGACGTTCAGGACGTCCAAACCGGCTTCCTTCAGCTTGGGCAGCTGTCTTGCCAAGTTGATGCCGTTCGTTGTAACCGCAATGGTCTTCAGTCCTTCCAGCTTCCGCAGCTGAGCTGCAGCAAGGAACAACAAGGTTAAAGATGTACAAATAGACCAATTCCGTGTGTGTGTGTGTGTGTGTGTGTGTGTCACAATCGCAAATATTCAATCCCCTTCAAGTAACAACTGATAAGTTTCCCTTTTCTCTATGCCTGTCGAGTTCAGTATATCAACTATTTATTAATGATATTTATTAATGATGGCTTCAGAATTACTACACAAGCAATAGACAAAGAAAAAAAAAAGTTGAGGACTGTCTTATTAACAAAAGACATTAAATATGGTAAACAACCCCCCCACCCCCCCAAATAGATTTTTTACCTTGGAGAACTTTTTAAACAGTAAAAATGCTTTTTCAAAGTCAATCAACTACATTTGACACATGAAACATTTATTTATAAAATGTTTTACCAGGAAGTAATACATTGAGAGTTACCCTTCGTTTTCAAGTATGTCCTGGGCACGGAGTTATAATGACAAATTCATGGTTACAAATACATAGTTACAATGAGTGAAATGGGTTATACATTATATACAAGACATTGCATGCACAGTTAGAGATAATATATATTATAGGCGTATGTAACAGTTACAGACCAGATTAAAATGTTAGACAGCTTTAGTTTTGAAAGAACTTAGACTGGTGGCAGAATTGATAGTCTCCGGTAGACTGTTCCAGTTTTGGGGTGCACTGTAAGAGAAGGAGAAGCGGCCGGATACTTTGTTGAACCTTGGGACCATGAACAGTCTTTTGGAGTCAGATCTCAGATGATAAGTGCTGCATGTGGTAGGGGTGAGGAGCTTGTTCAGATAGATGGGTAGCTGCCCATAAAGTATTTGAAAGCAAGAGAAGAAAGGTGAGCTTTGCGTCTAGACTCATGTGATGACCAATCCAGTTCTTTGAGCACTTCGCAGTGATGTGTGTTGTGAGGACAAAAGCGGCATATTGAGTTGTAGAGGGTATCAAGTTTGCCAAGGTGAGTTTGGGGTGCCGTGCAATATACTATGTCCCCATAGTCTATATTTGGTATCAGCATGCCCCTCGGTGCTTCGTTTTATCACTCTAAGAGGGTCTGTCCCTTTTAATCCACCCAGTGATGGAACGGAATACCAGGCATGTAATAAAACAAAGCTTCCTGATCCTATCAAACAATATAAATAACACAGCAGCCAAACTATAAAATGTTTGCCAAGAACATAGTTACCTACTCAATTAAAACTAAAACAAATGGAAACTCTGAAAATAAATCCCCATTTATATCAGATTAGGAGAATATAGTTGGGCTCTGGGAACATTAGATACATATTAGGCACTGACTCCCAATCCCATTACAGCAGCTGTTAAGGCGTGATATACTGTATAGAGCACAGGCTGATCTCGGCCCCGGGTCACACAGCACTGCATGCACACAGCAACAAGACGGTTTCTAACTTCATCAGCAGCAAGGACCATCGGTACACAGAGAAGGAACTAGTGACTGGGAGCAGGGATCCGCTTACTGCAATGCCTCGCGCTGTACCTTTCGGAAGCCTGTGTAATAATGTGTTTAACCCTTTCAGTTCCAGAGAAGCTGCAGCAATGGTTTGCAATGTAATGCTACAGTATGTGTATTACTGGTTCCGTGGGGTCTAAACATTGATTTTGACCTCAAGGCTTTTTTGAAGGAAGATCAACATCTCTTCCATAACCAAATAGACCATATGATTCTGCGTTGCACGGTTTTCCTCTTTCTCTGCTTCCCGCTATCCTCCGCATTGTAAGAACAATAATTATTACTAATTCGATTCTCCTTATTATGTGTACTCCTCAGCTACATTATGTACCACAGTCATGAATTCCCACACCGGATACAGCTATATATATATATACACACGGGAGGCAGTAGGAGCATACGGCGCAGATCAGGCACCCTTCAGCACCGTCGGAGAGTTTGACAACTCGTCGCCACAGCAGGTCTGGGAATCGGCGCAACACGCGGACTATCCTGATGTCTATGAGAGGGGATACTCTCAGATTATCCACCGCGCTTATCCCACTTATGTCTAGTAACAAATGCAAAGGAAAAGGGTGATAAGTGCGCAACTGAAACAAACTCCCACGTGAAACGTGCTAGTAAAGCAATGTTGGAGTGATAGGACCTTAATTGGGTGGGTCACTGGAGTGCGTCTGCAGCCGTCGTGAAGGGGTGGCTCAACACCCCTGCTGCTAGAGAAGTGAAACAAAAACAAGGCGCACAACGCACATAGTGAAGTAAAGCAAAACGTATTTATCTAATAACATTTTCTTAAAGTTCTGCGTACATCAATTGGTAAAAAAACAAGCATTGGGTTAGTGGGGTTACCACACGCTGAGTCTACTGGATCACTGCACGTCACGGCTCTTCAGTGGAAACAGTTGGAGTCGTAGAAGCACATCAGCAACCATCCAGCAGTATGGCCTCCGAGGAGCTCCGTGTAGCACTTCACTCATCCGAGTGCCAGCATGTGGAGGATCCGATGTACGGTCCCGTGATGGAGTACGGAGGGCTCCGTGTGCCTCGCACGCTAACTTCACGTACTTCCGGTACGTCGCTCAGATATGTTAGACGCCCGCTGATGACGTATAGGACTCTCCTCCCTCTCCGAGGTTAGGTGAATAGTCCCAAGCGGTGTACGGCGATACCGAAAAACGGAAGGCGACAGGCAGCGGCGAGAGAAATACAAGTGCTCTGCACGGCACCAATGGTTTGGAATGAGTTGTATGGCAGTTAATCCAACGCGTTTCGTAGCGAAAGGCTACTTCTTCAGGGAAGCCAATGAAACGCGTTGGATTAACTGCCATATGTGAGTAACACTGCAGTACCCTCTGGCAACAGCTGGGTCAAAACTCAGAAACACTTAATTATTTTTTTCGGCAAACAACGCACTGTTTATCTTGCTCTCACAGCCTTTTGCTTTTCAAAATCCAGGACACCCTAAATTAGGAGCAGTTACTATACCAGCACATTTTATACAAACGCCAAGAAAACTTTTTTGGTTTTATTTTATTTTTTTACGAATTTGGAGCCCGATGTATAAATCCGCTTTCTGGAAAAGTACCTTGTTATCCGTGTTATCCGCTTGGCCAGTTTAAGACGACGCAGCGTTAGGAAACGCATCTTTTATTAATATAACTTTATAATAATAATAATAATAATAATAATGTGGTTGTTTACAGAATATAGACATTTCTTGCCAAGAAGGAATACACTGAGAAAAACAGGGGTGAATTAAGGTGAGGAACACGGCGTGGTGTAAAGGTGCGATCCCGTAATACTACACTAAGTCAAACTTTTGTGTACTGAACAAAACAGGTTTGGGAGAGGCTTAAATATGCAGGGTTAAGGAGGAGAGGAATTCAAACAAACATTTGAGGAGCTACTGGATATACCCCCCGACAATTCTGTTCTACACCATGCTCGGGCACACAACAATAGATGGTATATTAATAAAAGAGCAGTGTAAAATTGCATGTGTGGTACGTATTGACCTTGTCAGTGACCTTGTGACACTCAGGGATGGGTGAGCTTTATTGGCGCCCCTGCTGCAGTAGCTACATTTGGGTTCCAAGGAGCAGATGACTTCTTCTCGGAGTGTCGCATGATGCAGCTCCCACGTCGTCGGGAGGTCTGGCTCTCCAGTAACCAAGTCACGGCTTATCTTCTACGGGAGATGGTGTGCTGCACTCCTAAGGACTAAGCGCAATCTGACCGGACAATAACGAAGGGACGAGGACTCCTCTTCCATACGAGTCATCTCTGATGTCGTGAACATGTGATCGCTCTCAAGGAGCAAATCACATGATCGTTTAATTTTTTTTTACAAATAACTCTGGTACATTGCGGAGGAGAACTACCATCAACTTCTGACCCCTCAGTGGTTTGGGGTTTCCTCCCCAACACATACTGCTCCCTCCATCATATGGGGGGGAGGAAGGCTGAGTCAGATAGAGACTTCATGTAACACGAGGGAAATATAGAATTGGATGATGCGTGTTTAAATCTTTTTGCGCGTTTATCTCCCTCTGTACCCCGTGCTTCGTGGCGCCCCTTGGTCAAAAAGACATATTGGTAGTGATCCGCTTAACCCTTTCGCTGCGAGAGTGGCCTGCAACAGTAAGGCACTGTGATGCCTGGCTGGCCTCTCCGGCAGTGAAAGTTGATTATATCAGGGGTCGCTCAAACCCAGTCCGAGGGACAGCTCTCTATATTCACACATCCTTAACTAACTATCCCGGACTTAACTATCCCTAAAACCACACGGATACTGTATTGTTATTAAACCTGGCCTGTTGGAGGGCCCCATCACCTGAACTTAAACTTCCCGGCTTACAACGGTGACCACTCAGATCTTGGAAATATAATGTGAGCAATAAGCAACAGAGAAGCTCAATGCTACATCCAATATGACAAAATTACACAGTAAAATGCTTATATATTCTCTTGAAAAAGGGTCATTTAGTTTAACACGTTGGCCAAAGCATCGTAAGCCTGTGAGCCACGTCCTGGCAGACCCAGTTTGCATGTTCTAACACTACCAGATAAAATACTAATATACCTCTATTAGGATTAATTTGCCATGCTCAGTAGCTCAACTTTTTGACACTTATATACAGTACATATATATTTTGTGGGGGCTCAGATGTTCCTAAAATGAGCTTGCTGGGGTTGTTTGTTAAATATAATGCGAAACCTGGGACTGGTTTTATTTTCCTGCACTTTTGCCTTTTGACAAATATTACATTAAGAAAGCAAAAAAGTGATACTCAATACCTCCTAGCACCAACACACTGCAACCCCTGACATTAAGTGCACGCATCATTCAGCGGACGGTTTCTCTCCTTATTGGTTGGTTCTCTCCCATATTGTACAGGGCGTGACTAGGTGACCGTGGGGTGCAGGACACAAGGTATACAACAACCCCCACCCCTCCCCCGATACTATAAATGAAAACGTTCACAAACAATAGAAAAAGCACATACAGGTCTCCAATATTTTGTAAGTATCAGTCATCATTGCCGTAAACTCACGGGCATTATAAGTGGGACTGTATATTAATGGTGTTGCCAATATAAAAAGGGGATAGACCACACACTTTAAATTTGGTATTTTCCAGAAGTATATAGGGTGATGCCCCAGATCAGGTTTAGATGTGGGGAACAGGTCATACATAAGGTACAGTATATACACTTAGATTGTAAGCTCTTCGGGGCAGGAATTCCTTTTTCCTAATGTTGCTTTTATGCCTGAAGCGCTTATTCCCATTAATGTTATATTATCATGTCGCGTGTATTACTGCTGTGAAGCGCTATGTGCATGGATGGCGTTATATAAATAAATATATACATACATACTGACAATCTTCACCAGAATATATCAAACCCAGCTAACTTCTGGAAGTTTATCAACAATAGATTCCAGCCATCAACAACCAAGTAATATCAGTAAGGAGAATATTACCCTGGCAAATCCCACTGGCATTGCAAATGGCTTCAATTAAGACTTTGTGGGGTGTGCTACTAACTTATTAGCGAAACGCAACCCAAACCACAAACATGATGCTCATTCTGGGAGTACCCCTATAGCCCCACCCCCTCCCCGCACTGCCCACAATTTTCAATTTGCCCCAGTATCTGAAGAGGAGATTACACAAGCGCTCCTCAAATTAAAACTAAGCAGCCAATGTGGACCTGACTTCCTGCAATCTAAGTTCCTAAGACTTGGTGTCCCAGCCATTGCCAAACCAATTGTTTCTCTAGACAACTCTATCCTGTCTGCAGGCCATATCCCTAAGACCTGGAAAACTGCCAGAGTTGTCCCAATCTTCAAAAGTGGGGACAAAAACACTGTCTCAAACTACAGGCCAATCTCACTTCTCCCAATTCTATCCAAAGTCATGGAAAAATGTGTCCACTCCCAATTAAGCGATTTCTATACCAAGACAAATTTCCCTAGCCAATTCCAATCAGGGTTTCGTCCCAAACACTCTACCGTAACTACCCTGCTAAAAGTTTGCAATGAGATCCGGTGCGGAATGGAACGAAAACTCACGGGTGCAGTATTCCTAGATTTTGGAAAGGCTTTTGATTACTGTTGATCATGTTATCTTGCTTAACAAACTCCAGTGCTCTGGAATAGGGAAGCATGCTTTAAACTGGTTCCATTCCTACCGATCGGGTAGATCCCAACCATGTGTCCATATCAGGCGCTAACTCTATTACCTTGGATATCACCTGTGGCGTCCCGCAAGGCTCTGTTCTGGGGCCCTTACTTTTTTCAGTGTTCATCAATGATCTTCCTAAAGCTTGTAAGGGAACTTCAATACACATGTATGCAGATGACACAATCTTATATGCACACAGCCATAGCCTCTCCGACCTTGAACACACTTCAAAATCTGACTTATCGGACTTTTTGAGACTTGAAAATTGGATTTCCCAAAACAAACTGCTTTTAAACACCAACAAAACTGTAACAATGGTATTTGGGACCAAGGCTACATTTTGAAAGCTTCCAGTGACTGAGCTCCAAATCAGAACCAACACTAATTCTACCCTAGCCCGTTAATAGTTTTAAATACTTGGGCATATGGTTTGACTCCCATTTAACATTTGGGATGCACATTGATACCCTGACATCCAAAACCTATGCCAAACTTGGTGTACTTTATAGGAACAAATCCTCTCAAAATCTGCTGGTCAGAAAGCTTATCGCACAGCAGATGCTAATGCCAATTATCGACTATGGGAACATAGTATACGGCTTGGTAGCCCAAACCCACCTTAGCAAACTTGATAACCTCTACAATCCAATATCCCGTTTTGTTCTCCAATGCAACTACAACACACATCACTGCGAAATGCTCAAAGAACTAGATTGGTCATCACTTGAGTCTAGGCGCAAAGTTCATCTTTCCTGTCTTGCCTTCAAATACTTTCTGGGCAAGATACCGGTCTATCTGAACAAGCTCTTCACCCCTAGCACATGCAGCACTTATTCTGAGATCCGACAGCAAAAGACTGTTCATGGTCCCAAGGTTCAACAAAGTATCCGGTCGCTCCTCCTCCACCTCTTCTTCTTACTGTGCACCCCATAACTGGAACAATCTACCAGAGACTCTCACATCCACCACCAGTCTAAGTTCTTTCAAAATTAAAGCGGTCTCCCATTTTAATCAGGTCTGTAACTGTTACATACGCCTATAATATATATTATCTTAAACAGCAAATACAATGTCTTGTATATAATGTATACCCTGTTCACTTATGTAACTATGTATTGTAACTCTCAATGTACAGTATTACATCCTGGTAAAACATTTTATAAATAAATAAATACATAAGGAAACTTTGTATCAGTCCTGAACACCTTTGCCACTGCGCTAAGTTTTGTTTTATACAGTATGCCTGACACAGCGTTGGTCGGCCAAAAGACAGATATTAATGTTACTTAACCTTTATTATTAAGAATCTTTCCCCTCCCACCCCCCCAAAAAAACCTAGGAAATAGCAACTTATCTTTTTAACTGCTATGTGAAGGTGTCAATTCTCTCTTAAACACTGAACTACAAAATGTGGAAGACTTGCATTAAAATGTAATTCCCCCTATGAATTGGGAATGACGTTGGGTAAAAGTGACAGCTGTGATTGTGTCCGACAACAATTTGAGCCAATCCCAATGTTCCCAAGTGTCATCCATATGACACCTGCAGAGGCAAAAAGATGGTATGTCCCGGGCAGGAAAAATGGAGAAGGTCATTGATTGGTTTACGACTCAGACAGTGGCTCACCTATGATATCCACCACATCTGGGCGGATCAGGGGCTCTCCACCGGTCAGACGGATTTTATCCACTCCTTCCTTCACGAAGAGCCGGGCAAGAGTGAGGATCTCCTGCGCAGTGAGGAGCTCAGACTTGGACGTCAGCTTCACCCCCTCTTCTGGCATACAGTACTGACCTTAAATAACAGAGAAACACTTCTATCATAACATGGTCTTCTCACCACTGGATGGTACAGAAAGAGGGAGCTGCAGGCACAGGGTTCACACCCATTTATCAAATTCTATCCATCTAGCTTAACGTCAGTTGTAGGCACCATGATATACAGTACACCCCAAGACACACACACACACACTTCCCCTCTCACACACACACACACACACACACACTTCCCCTCTCACACACACACACACACACACACACACACACACTTCCCCTCTCACACACACACACACACCCACACTTCCCCTCTCACACACACACACACACACACCCACACTTCCCCTCTCACACACACACACACCCACACTTCCCCCCTCACACACACACACCCACACTTCCCCCCTCACACACACACACCCACACTTCCCCTCTCACACCCACACACCCACACTTCCCCCCTCACACCCACACACCCACACTTCCCCCCTCACACACACACACCCACACTTCCCCCCTCACACACACACACCCACACTTCCCCTCTCACACCCACACACCCACACTTCCCCCCTCACACACACTTCCCCTCTCACACCCACACTTCCCCTCTCACACCCACACTTCCCCTCTCACACCCACACTTCCCCTCTCACACCCACACTTCCCCTCTCACACCCACACTTCCCCTCTCACACACCCACACTTCCCCTCTCACACACCCACACTTCCCCCCTCACACACACACACCCACACTTCCCCCCTCACACACACCCACACTTCCCCCCTCACACACACACACCCACACTTCCCCTCTCACACCCACACCCACACTTCCCCTCTCACACCCACACCCACACTTCCCCTCTCACACCCACACACTTCCACACCCACACACTTCCACACCCACACACTTCCACACACTTCCACACCCACACACTTCCACACACTTCCACACCCACACACTTCCACACACCCACACACTTCCACACACCCACACACTTCCACACCCACACACTTCCACACCCACACACTTCCACACACTTCCACTTCCACACCCACACACTTCCACTTCCACACCCACACACTTCCACTTCCACACCCACACACTTCCACACCCACACACTTCCACACCCACACACTTCCACACCCACACACTTCCACACCCACACACTTCCACACCCACACACTTCCACTTCTACACCCACACACTTCCACTTCCACACCCACACACTTCCACTTCCACACCCACACACTTCCACTTCTACACCCACACACTTCCACTTCCACACCCACACACTTCCACTTCCACACCCACACACTTCCACTTCCACACCCACACACTTCCACACACTTCAACTTCCACACCCACACACTTCCACACACTTCCACACACTTCCACTTCCACACACTTCCACACACTTCCACTTCCACACCCACACACTTCCACACACTTCCACTTCCACACCCACACACTTCCACACACTTCCACTTCCACACCCACACACTTCCACACACTTCCACTTCCACACCCACACACTTCCACACACTTCCACTTCCACACCCACACACTTCCACACACTTCCACTTCCACACCCACACACTTCCACACACTTCCACTTCCACACCCACACACTTCCACTTCCACACCCACACACTTCCACACCCACACACTTCCACACACTTCCACTTCCACACCCACACACTTCCACACACTTCCACTTCCACACACTTCCACACACTTCCACACCCACACACTTCCACTTCCACACCCACACACTTCCACACACTTCCACTTCCACACCCACACACTTCCACACACTTCCACTTCCACACCCACACACTTCCACACACTTCCACACACTTCCACACCCACACACTTCCACACCCACACACTTCCACACACTTCCACTTCCACACCCACACACTTCCACACCCACACACTTCCACTTCCACACCCACACACTTCCACTTCCACACACTTCCACACCCACACACTTCCACACCCACACACTTCCACACCCACACACTTCCACACACTTCCACTTCCACACCCACACACTTCCACACACTTCCACTTCCACACCCACATACTTCCACACACTTCCACACCCACACACTTCCACACACTTCCACACCCACACACTTCCACACACTTCCACACCCACACACTTCCACACACTTCCACACCCACACACTTCCACACACTTCCACTTCCACACCCACACACTTCCACACCCACACACTTCCACTTCCACACCCACACACTTCCACTTCCACACCCACACACTTCCACTTCCACACCCACACACTTCCACACCCACACACTTCCACACCCACACACTTCCACACACTTCACTTCCACACCCACACACTTCCACTTCCACACCCACACACTTCCACTTCCACACCCACACACTCACTTCCACACCCACACACTTCCACTTCCACACCCACACACTCCACTTCCACACACTTACACACACTTACACTTCCACACACTTACACTTCCACACACTTACACTTCCACACACTTCCACACCCACACACTTCCACACCCACACCCACACACTTCCACACCCACACACTTCCACACCCACACACTTCCACACCCACACACTTCCACACCCACACACTTCCACACCTTCCACACCCACACTTCCACACCCACACACTTCCACACCCACACTTCCACACCCACACACTTCCACACCCACACACTTCCACACCCACACCCACACACTTCCACACCCACACACTTCCACTTCCACACCCACACACTTCCACACCCACACACTTCCACTTCCACACCCACACACTTCCACTTCCACACCCACACACTTCCACTTCCACACCCACACACTTCCACTTCCACACCCACACACTTCACACCCACACACTTCCACACCCACACACTTCCACACCCACACACTTCCACACACTTCCACTTCCACACACTTCCACTTCCACACACTTCCACTTCCACACACTTCCACTTCCACACCCACACACTTCCACTTCCACACCCACACACTTCCACTTCCACACCCACACACTTCCACTCCCACACACTTCCACACCCACACACTTCCACACCCACACAGTTCCACACCCACACACTTCCACACCCACACACTTCCACACCCACACACTTCCACACCCACACACTTCCACACCCACACACTTCCACTTCCACACCCACACACTTCCACTTCCACACCCACACACTTCCACACCCACACACTTCCACTTCTACACCCACACACTTCCACTTCCACACCCACACACTTCCATACCCTTCCACTTCCACACCCACACACTTCACACCCTTCCACTTCCACACCCACACACTTCCACACACTTCCACTTCCACACCCACACACTTCCACACGCTTCCACTTCCACACCCACACACTTCCACACACTTCCACTTCCACACCCACACACTTCCACACACTTCCACTTCCACACCCACACACTTCCACACACTTCCACTTCCACACCCACACACTTCCACACACTTCCACTTCCACACCCACACACTTCCACACACTTCCACTTCCACACCCACACACTTCCACACACTTCAAAACCCACACACTTCCACACCCACACACTTCCACACACTTCCACTTCCACACCCACACACTTCCACTTCCACACACTTCCACTTCCACACCCACACACTTCCACACCCACACACTTCCACACCCACACACTTCCACTTCCACACACTTCCACTTCCACACCCACACACTTCCACACACTTCCACTTCCACACCCACACACTTCCACACACTTCCACTTCCACACCCACACACTTCCACACACTTCCACTTCCACACCCACACACTTCCACACACTTCCACTTCCACACCCACACACTTCCACACACTTCCACACACTTCCACACACTTCCACACACTTCCACACCCACACACTTCCACTTCCACACTTACACACTTCCACTTCCACACACTTCCACACACTTCCACTTCCACACCCACACACTTCCACTTCCACACCCACACACTTCCACACACTTCCACTTCCACACCCACACACTTCCACACCCACCCACTTCCACTTCCACACCCACACACTTCCACACCCACACACTTCCACACCCACACACTTCCACACCCACACACTTCCACTTCCACACACTTCCACTTCCACACCCACACACTTCCACTTCCACTTCCACACACTTCCACTTCCACACCCCACTTCCACACCCACACACTTCCACACCCACACTTCCACTTCCACACCCACACACTTCCACTTCCACACCCACACACTTCCACTTCCACACCTCACACTTCCACTTCCACACACTTCCACACCCACACACTTCCACTTCACACCCACACACTTCCACTTCCACACCCACACACTTCCACTTCCACACCCACACACTTCCACTTCCACACACTTCCACACCCACACACTTCCACACCCACACACTTCCACACCCACACACTTCCACACCCACACACTTCCACTTCCACACACTTCCACTTCCACACCCACACACTTCCACACACTTCCACTTCCACACACTTCCACTTCCACACCCACACACTTCCACTTCCACACCCACACACTTCCACTTCCACACCCACACACTTCCACTTCCACACCACACACTTCCACTTCCACACCCACACACTTCCACACCCACACACTTCCACTTCCACACCCACACACTTCCACACCCACACACTTCCACTTCCACACCCACACACTTCCACTTCCACACCCACACACTTCCACTTCCACACCCACACACTTCCACTTCCACACCCACACACTTCCACACCCACACACTTCCACTTCCACACCCACACACTTCCACTTCCACACCCACACACTTCCACTTCCACACCCACACACTTCCACTTCCACACCCACACACTTCCACACCCACACACTTCCACTTCCACACCCACACACTTCCACACCACACACTTCCACTTCCACACACTTCCACACCCACACACTTCCACACCCACACACTTCCACTTCCACACCCACACACTTCCACTTCCACACCCACACACTTCCACTTCCACACCCACACACTTCCACTTCCACACCCACACACTTCCACTTCCACACCCACACACTTCCACTTCCACACCCACACACTTCCACACCCACACCCACACACTTCCACACCCACACACTTCCACTTCCACACACTTCCACTTCCACACCCACACACTTCCACTTCCACACCCACACACTTCCACTTCCACACCCACACACTTCCACTTCCACACCCACACACTTCCACTTCCACACCCACACACTTCCACACACTTCCACTTCCACACCCACACACTTCCACACCCACACACTTCCACACCCACACACTTCCACACCCACACACTTCCACACCCACACACTTCCACACCCACACACTTCCACACCCACACACTTCCACACCCACACACTTCCACACCCACACACTTCCACACCCACACACTTCCACACCCACACACTTCCACACACTTCCACTTCCACACACTTCCACTTCCACACCCACACACTTCCACTTCCACACCCACACACTTCCACTTCCACTTCCACCCACACACTTCCACACCACACACTTCCACACCCACACACTTCCACACCCACACACTTCCACACCCACACACTTCCACACCCACACACTTCCACACACTTCCACTTCCACACCCACACACTTCCACTTCCACACCCACACACTTCCACTTCCACACCCACACACTTCCACTTCCACACCCACACACTTCCACACACTTCCACTTCCACACCCACACACTTCCACACCCACACACTTCCACACACTTCCACTTCCACACCCACACACTTCCACTTCACACCCACACACTTCCACTTCCACACCCACACACTTCCACTTCCACTTCCACACCCACACACTTCCACACCACACACCCACACACTTCCACTTCCACTTCCACACACTTCCACACCCACACACCCACACACTTCCACTTCCACACCCACACACTTCCACACCCACACACTTCCACACCCACACACTTCCACACCCACACACTTCCACTTCCACACCCACACACTTCCACACCCACACACTTCCACTTCCACACCCACACACTTCCACACACTTCCACTTCCACACCCACACACTTCCACACACTTCCACACCCACACACTTCCACACACTTCCACTTCCACACCCACACTTCCACACACTTCCACTTCCACACACTTCCACTTCCACACACTTCCACTTCCACACCCACACACTTCCACACACTTCCACTTCCACACACTTCCACTTCCACACCCACACACTTCCACTTCCACACACTTCCACTTCCACACCCACACACTTCCACACCCACACACTTCCACACACTTCCACTTCCACACACTTCCACACACTTCCACTTCCACACCCACACACTTCCACACACTTCCACTTCCACACCCACACACTTCCACACACTTCCACTTCCACACCCACACACTTCCACACACTTCCACACCCACACACTTCCACACACTTCCACACCCACACACTTCCACACACTTCCACACCCACACACTTCCACACACTTCCACTTCCACACACTTCCACACACTTCCACTTCCACACACTTCCACTTCCACACCCACACACTTCCACTTCCACACACTTCCACTTCCACACCCACACACTTCCACACACTTCCACTTCCACACACTTCCACACACTTCCACTTCCACACCACACACCTTCCACACACTTCCACTTCCACACCCACACACTTCCACACACTTCCACACCCACACACTTCCACACACTTCCACACCCACACACTTCCACACACTTCCACACCCACACACTTCCACACACTTCCACTTCCACACACTTCCACTTCCACACACTTCCACTTCCACACCCACACACTTCCACTTCCACACCCACACACTTCCACTTCCACACCCACACACTTCCACTTCCACACCCACACACTTCCACTTCCACACCCACACACTTCCACACCCACACACTTCCACACCCACACACTTCCACACCCACACACTTCCACACCCACACACTTCCACACCCACACACTTCCACACCCACACACTTCCACACCCACACACTTCCACACCCACACACTTCCACACACTTCCACACACTTCCACACACTTCCACTTCCACACACTTCCACTTCCACACACTTCCACTTCCACACACTTCCACTTCCACACACTTCCACACACTTCCACACACTTCCACTTCCACACACTTCCACTTCCACACACTTCCACTTCCACACACTTCCACTTCCACACACTTCCACTTCCACACACTTCCACTTCCACACACTTCCACTTCCACACCCACACACTTCCACTTCCACACACTTCCACTTCCACACCCACACACTTACACTTCCACCTCCACACACTTACACTTCCACCTCCACACACTTACACTTCCACCGCCACACACTTACACTTCCACCTCCACACACACACACTTCCCCTCTCACACACTCACACCCACACACTTCCCCTCTCACACCCACACACACTTCCCCTCACACACACACACTTCCCCTCACACACACACACACTTCCCCTCTCAGACACACACACACTTCCCCTCTCAGACACACACACACTTCCCCTCTCAGACACACACACACACACACACACACACACACACTTCCCCCCTCACACACACACTTCCCCACACACTTCCACACACACACACACACACACACACACACACACACACACACACACACACACACACACACACACACACACACACACACACACACACCATTGGGGGCCTTCATTCAGCAGTGGATCGACAAGTGCTGAAGAAGAGGAGATAGGTATATGGTGATATAGAGATAGAGACCACTACCTGATGAAGAAGGCCTCCCCAATGTGTGACACACGCAAGTTATTTCTTGGAACAATAAATAACTTTTTTTTGCATTATTCACAAGTGGAATGGGACTCCCACGGTGTGTATCCTACTGGGCTGCACCTGTCTGTAAGGGACGCGCCGTGAGGGTAGAGCAGAATGGATCCCCTCTGTCTACCCTCACGGCGCGTCCCTTACAGACAGGTGCAGCCCAGTAGGATACACACCGCAGGACTCCCATTGAGAAGCAGGGACCTCCGCTGTGTTAATCCTGATGAGCAATTAGTCTGGCTGTGGGGGTCTCTGTGAGCACGCGGGTACCAGGACCAAACGCCTGGTGGATTCCGCGCCGACTGTGTGACCAACCATTGTGCTACATCCGCATACACACACATATATACGCACATACAGGTGGAATCCTTGGTTCCCTTTGCTCCTAGGTGGGACTGCGCCGGTGATGGGCACTTACACCGGAGGTTGCATTTCTCAGTCAGCGAGATCCTAAGGTAGTTGTGCTGTCGGCCAAAGCTGTCAGTGAGGAAAGCAGAGAAAGGCAACGGGTGCTCTTTCAGAAACCCTTTTCTCTCTGTGCTGGACAAGCCCTGCGGAGACAGAAGACACCACTATTTACAACCAGAACCACCACCTGCATGTATGCCCAGGAAACACTTCAACCCTGCGAGCAGGCGCCTGTGTACAGTACACACTGCTTCACTAGGGAGATCAGATGACTTCACAGCATCATGAACTGGAACCAAACACCTTAGAAAGTACAAAAACACCATTAATTAATTAGGGCAAATTGGAATTCCAGGACTGGGATGAAACTTCCTTCCAAACCCAGAGCATGACACGCGGTATAAAAATACTGGGAACCTCACGTGTCACACGGCTGCTCCTTGTGACCATGGATCTCCATAGAGAAGGGGCGCTCAACGGAAGTCCTCAAGCCCCCCAAATAGGCCAATCAGTCCCAGCTTCAGCACAGATGGCTCAATCAGAGGCTCAGTTGAAGACTAAGCTTCTGATTGAGCCACCTGCGCTGAAGCTTGGATTAATTGAGCCACCTGTGCTGAAGCAGGGATATCCTTAAAAGCTGACCTGTTGGGTGGGGGGGGGGGGGGGGGGGGGGGGAATTTGAGGACTGGAGTGGAGTCTGGCTTTAGAGAGAATATGTTACACCAGCTGCGGACATGCTCTTATCATATCTGCCATGCTGCAGTGCCCGTTCCGGCTGCCACCCTACCCATAGTAACAGGGGTGGGCTTTATAATAAGGAGAGTCCTTCTCTATTAGAAACGGTTAGAAGGCAACAATGAGAAAGTAATAGTGGAAGTCAGAGCTCTGCAAGGTGAACACCAATAATGACTTCTGTGCTTTAGTGAAGCAAATAATAATACAGATATAATAATAGTTTTTTTTTATTGTATTTACTGCCAACAGTTTACGCACCGCTTTCCTACATTTTTTTGCTGGCATGGATTTCTGACAGGTTACAATCTCTGTTTTTGGTGCCGGAGGCCCAGGGAGATAAAGTGACTTGCACAAGGTCACAAGGAGTTGCACCAGGTTCCCCTGCATCAAACTCAGTGTCATGGTTATCAGTCTGTGTCTTCCTTCCCTGAGCCGCGCTCCATCAGTTCCAAATGCTCGAGATGATTAGAAGTACAGATATAGCCGGCTTCACCGTCTCCTACCGTACCTTATGGTGGGATATTGTGACATTCTGCATTATACCGGCAAGGTTGTGTTATTTGGAGAAGAAATGTCACGCGCTACATCTGTAGCAGACCCCAGTACTGTTTGAGGGCTGGACGCCCATTCTTAAGACTCTTGGACAGAACATTGAGATTAACCCCTTTCTTGCCATGGGTCCCTCGGTCAGTAGAGTAGATTTAAAATAAGTCGTGACCCGGCTGTTCCAGCTAATCCAGGACGTCTGGTCACTAAGATACACAGGGGGCACGTCGCTTCACCATACAAACACAAAGAGTAAGGGTAAACTACCTGGTGCAAGGGAGAACGCAAGGCAACAACACACAGATAATCATGTCTGTTACACCTCCCCCTTGAGAAAGCGCGCTGTGACGCGCGAAACGTACGTCGGGGTACGCGTGACGTCATCACGCTGACGTCTACGCGGCTTGTGGGAGTAGGCACGATCAGTTCCGGTTACTTCCTGGAACTTCAGCTGTCGACACGCTAGCGATCCTAATCAGGTTGTATATTACCTTACGGAGGGGTCTCTTACACTCCATTACTCACTGCAGCGTGCCATTTATTATTTAATTATTTCGGTACGCAACCACACATACATACTGTGTGGATTTATGCAGCGTTGCGTCAGCCTATCTTGAGGCTCTGGACATTGCTAGTTCCCTGCCTGCCTTCGTGCCTATACACATTTGGGGATTTTATTATGCATTGTGTATGCATTTTTATGGTGTCTCGTCGTTTTTAACATTATTGATTAAAAGTTTTTTATTTTCATTTGAGTGTGACCTTTGCGGCTTACCCTATCAAGGGAATAGGCTATTCAGTGGCCTCCTTATAGATGACATTGTTCCAACAATGTCACCTACCTAGAGTGCAATTATAGGGGGCTTTATGTAATCATCTGATTATCTGTGTGTTGTCGTCTGGTCACTAACCCTTTGTCCTGTCACGGAGGCTATAACACAGATTTCCCAGGTCACACAGCTTTGCACACTGTCCCTGTACATTGTGTGCATTACAGAGTTACATAATAGAAGGTCGAGAAACTCAAGTTCAGCTGGTGTTCATTTTAGACGACAGATACTCATCCTAGAGGAAGGCAAACAGAAAACCCCAGGGACACATCATCCAGGGGGAAAATTAATTCCTTCCTGACTAAATATTTGCAATAAGAGTCCTTCCCATGTTTACTTATTTGGTATAAAGCTGTATACCGTTCCAAAAAGATGTCCAACTTTTTTTTTTTTTTTTTAACAAATCTATTGTATCTGCCATCACAGTCTCCATGGGTAATGAATTCCACATTTTAACTGCCCTTACTGTAAAGAACCCTTTCCTTCGTTGCTGGTGAAATCTCCTTTCCTCCAACGTTAAGGGATGACCCAAGTCCTTCGTACTGCCCGTGGGATGAATAGTTCTTTTGAAAGCTCGTATTGTGTGACTTCTAGGGTTCATTACATCAGCAGACACACTCACTAACATTACAAAGCAGACACACTCACTAACATTACAAAGCAGACACACTCACTAACATTACAAAGCAGACACACTCACTAACATTACAAAGCAGACACACTCACTAACATTACAAAGTAGACACACTCACTAACATTACAAAGCAGACACACTCACTAACATTACAAAGCAAACACACTCACTAACATTACAAAGCAGACACACTCACTAACATTACAAAGCAAACACACTCACTAACATTACAAAGCAGACACACTCACTAACATTACAAAACAGACTTACAACTTTTTTTTTTAAATATATAGCATCAAACGTACATGATAGGCGCTCTACAATGCCATCATTTTATATATAACTATTTATCTAGCTCGTCTCACAATGGGACTAAAAGTGCCTAACAAAAATAAAAAAAACACAACATTTAAAGCTACAGTATAAAAGAAACCAAAGCACAAGATAAAACTTTAGACCAGGGCTGCAGAACATACGGCCCACCAGGGCACCCCGTGCGGCCCGCGACAGACCCCCTTCAACCCCCCTTCCCTGGTAGGGAAAGAAGGACGCGCTCAAGTAGGAGCGCGCTCCAGCCGTGTCTGTGCGTGCTCTCCCCTAACCTCCCTCCTCCAGCACGGGGACGCGCTCTAGCAGTGTAGCGCGACTCGGAACTTCCGGGACTGCTGCTAGAGCGCGCCTCCCTCGCGCTTCCCTGCCGCCGCCCCACCACCATCACCATGTAAGCATGGGGGAGGCTGCTGACATGGGAGGGGGGCTGCTGACATGGGGGGAGGGGAGGTGCTGACATGGGAGGGGGGCTGATGACATGGGAGGGGGACTGCTGACATGGGTGGGGGGCTGCTCACATGGGTGGGGGGCTGCTGACATGGGAGGGGGGCTGCTGACATGGGAGGGGGGCTGCTGACATGGAATGGGCTGGGGGGGCTGACATGGGAGGGGGGCTGCTGACATGGGTGGGGGCTGCTGAAATGGAAAGGGCTGGGGGGACCTGCTGAAATGTGCTAGGGGGCTGCTACTGTGGGGGGCTGCTGAAATGAACTGGGGGGCTGCTGATATGGGCTGTGGGGGGCTGCTGAAATGGGCTGTGGGGCCCGACTCTGTTTTCCTTGTGAGGGGGGGGGGATGATGTGAGTTGCAAGGGGGGGGGGAGAGTGATGCGAGTTGCAGGGGGGGGGTGGAAGAGAGATGCGAGTTGCAGGGGGGGAAGAGAGATGTGAGTTGCAAGGGGGGGGGGAGAGTGATGCAAGGTGCAGGGGGGGAGAGTGATGCGAGGTGCAGGGGGGAGAGTGATGCGACGTGCAGGGGGGGAGAGTGATGCGAGGTGCGAGGGGGAGAGTGATGCAAGGTGCAGGGGGGGGAGAGTGATGCGAGTTGCAGGGGGGGAGAGTGATGTGAAGTGCAGGGGGGGAGAGTGATGTAAGGTGCAGGGGGTTGGGATGTGTGTGTGGTGTGCAGGGGGTTATTGTGTGTTTGATGTGGAGGGGGAGTATTATGTGTGTGGGTGAGGGGGAGAGATGGGGGTATGAGAGATAGATGGGAAGTATCGCAAAGGTTGATAATGAAGGGTGCTGGTGGACATATGAGGATGATGATGAGGGGTGCTGGGGGAGATATCTGAGGATGATGATGATGAGAGGTGCTGGAGGAGAGATGATGATGATGATGATTTTACCCTTGCGGCCCAATTTTTTTTTCCTTGGATCAGTTCGGCCCTTCTCACTTTACGAGTTGTGCAGGCCTGCTTTCGACAAACAGAATGCAGAATGGAAAGGTAAGCATTACATGGTGGATACGTTGTGGTTAATTAATGAAATGCCTGAGTAAGCAGACAAGTCTTGAGCCTGTTCTTAAAGGCTTCTCGGACAGCACGAGGCAGAGAGTTACCGAGAGCAGGAAGATCGCGGCTAAAACCTGGGACCCTACAGGAAGTCGGGGAGATTTGGGGAACTTTCTCCAATGCAGGGGGGCGCAACATCACACCAAAAAGAAAAGAGACAAACACAAAATAGTGTAACACGTTCTTCAATGGAAAGGGAGTTGTGTAAACCAAGTATTCAGTACTACTTACATATTCCTTAATTATGAAAGGCAGATCCAAATCTGTGGCCCTTCTATGGAGTGATCGGGTAGTCAGAAAAGCGTGTAGGATAATTAGAGCAGGAATGCGATAGTGCAGATGGAGTATGTAAAGGGATCTTTATAAATCAATACAAATCTTTTAGGCTTGGGCCGCAGTGTGTTCTACGGCGTACGGTTCGACGTGCGCAGTGCGTACAAGTACCACCCCTCAATGGGGCTGGGCCAGTACGCACATCCACGCGCATTTGTCAGCCGAGCTTACGACTTGCGACGGAGGCTCAGCCAGTGAGCGTGAACCACCCACGTGAGGTAATGGCCACTCCCCTGCAAAAACCCAGACAGGCTCCCCCCCCCGTCGCAATCTCTCACTCTCCCCACAGACCTCAGATTGCAGGGCGCGCGTGCTACAGTGCTGACTGGGACCGCAGCCTTAGGATGTACACTCCTGCTACCCATTCTTTAAAGCGTTTAAAACGCGTATAAACTTCTGGTGTTAAAATGGACTCCTGAGGAAGCCTTTCAGGTAAAACACATTGAATTGGGGAGACAGAGAAGCGTTCTCTCATCGTCTCAACATCCGGGATGTCCACCACATCCGGGACACAAAGTGGTCATGTAAAACGCGAATGCACGGAGGAGTGCGATAGCCGTGAGACAAACGACTGAGAACTCCAGAAGTGTATACGCTTAAAAGAATGAGTAGCGCGAGTGAACATTTCTATTGATTCATAAAGATCCCATTACATACACCATCTGCACTATAGTATGGTATTGTAGGTCTTTATTTATATAACACCATTAATGTACATAGCGCTTCACAATAGCAATAGACGCGACAATCAGATAAATAACAAATAGTACAAATAACAGGTCATGGGAATAAGTGCTTCAGACAAAAGTAAAATTTAAGAAGACGAGAACCTGCTCTGAAGAGCTTACAATCTAATTGGTAGGTAGGAAGAACGTACAGAGACAGTAGGAGGGCATTCGGGTAAGTACGTCTGCAGAGGGCCAAGCTTTATGTAATGTGTATAGTATTAGCCATGGAGCTACTCGTATGCTTCTTTAAGCAAGTGTCTTAAGGTGGGTCTTAAAAGGTGGATAGAGAGAGTGATAGTCGGGTATTGAGGGAAGGGCATTCCAGGGGTGTGGGGCAGTCAGTGAGAAAGGTTTACGGGAGGAGAGGGCTTTAGATACAAATGGGGTAGAGAGAAGACATCCTTGAGAAGAACGCAAGAGTTGGGAGGATGCATAGCGAGAAATTAGGGCTGAGGTGCAAGGAGGGGCAGAAGAGTGTAAAGCTTTAAAAGTGAGGAGAATTGAGTGGGAGACGCGGGATTTGATGGGAAGCCAGGAGAGGGATTTCAGCAGGAGAGACACAGACAGATTTAGGAAAGAGTAGAGTGATTCTGGCAGCAGCGTTTGGGATAGATTGTAGAGGAGACAGGCGAGAGGCAGGAGGGCCGGATAGCAGGAGATTACAGTAACCGAGACGGGAGAGAATGAGGGCCTGAGTCAGAGTTTTAGCAGTCGAGCAACAGAGGAAAGGGGGTATCTTTGTAATATTGGAGTAAAAAGTGACAGGTTTTAGATACGTTTTGACTGTGAGAGGAGAATGAGAGAGAGGAGTCGAGTGTGACACCTAGGCAGCGTGCTTGGGTTACTGGGTGAATGACAGTACTTCCAACAGTAATGTGGAAGGATGTAGTCGGGCCAGGTTTGGCAGGAAGTACTGTATAAGGAGCTCTGTTTTTTGTTTAAAATCGGTTGAGGGACGTCCAGGATGATATAGCAGAGAAACATTCAGAAACTTTGGTCTGTACAGCAGGTGTAAGGTCAGGGGTTGAAAAGTAAATTTCTGTGTCGTCAGCATAGAGGTGATATTTAAACCCAAGAGATGTGATTAGGTCACCTAGAGAGAGTGTGTACAGAGAAAAAAAAAAAAAAAGAGAACAGGTCCCAGAACAGAGCCCTGGGGTACCCCCTCAAAGAGATCGATAGAGAAAGACGAGGAGATGTTAGCAGAAGAGACTCTGAAAGTACGATGGGAGGTAAGAGAAGATCTAGGATAGAGCTTTGTTACGAATACCAAGAGTATGGAGAATGTGAAGGAGAAGAGGGTGGTCCACGCTGTCAAATGCTGCAGAGAGGTCAAGTAATATGAGCAGACTGTAATGACCTCTGTCTTTGGCAGCATGGAGGTCATTAGTTATTTTAGTGAGGGCTGTTTCAGTGGAGTGAGCAGTGTGGAAGCCAGGTTGTAGAGGGTCTAGGAGAGACTAGGTGTTGAGAAAGTGGAACAAGTGAGAGAATACAAGATGTTCAAGGAGTTTAGAGGCAAAATGCAGGAGGGAGACAGGTCGATAGTTAGAAAGACAGGTATGGTAAAGCTTGCTGTTTTTGAGTAATGGTATAACTGTTGCATGTTTGAAGGAGGACGGAAAGTTACCAGAGTAGAGGGAGAAGTTAAAAATGTGTGTGAGCCTAGGGATTATAGTAGGAGCAAGAGGTTTTAGGAGATGGGAGTGAATGGGGTCAAGAGGTCAAATGGTAGAGGGATAAGAGGAGATCAGCAATGACACATCCTCCTCTCAGACAGTGAAAGAGAGTCAAGGAAGGCAGGAGGAGAGTAAGGAAGCGTGTATGATGGGAGGAGGAAACAGAGGGGATATTCTGACGTATGGATTCCACCTTTTCCTTAAAATAGTCACAAAGTCCTGAGGTGAGATGGAGGAAGAAGATGAGGCAGCTGAGGGCGGTCTAAATAGAGAGTCAAAGACAGAGAAGAGTTGGCATGGGTTAGACTTGTGTGTTGATTAGTGAAGAAAAATAGGTTTGTTTAGCCTGAGAGAGGGCAGAGTTGAAACAGGATAGCATACATTTGTAGTGAAGGAAGTCTGCGAGAGTGTGAGATTTCTTCCAGAGGAACGAGTGGAGGAAAGCAGCATGCACGTGTGGGAATTTAGCCAGGGTCTGGGGTTAGGAGGGGCGAGGATGGCAGAGAGGAAAAATCGGGGCATGTAGAAGTGAGGAGATAAGGCAGAGTTGTAGTTCCTGACCATGTTGTCAGGGTCTGTAGCAGTACTGAGAGAAGAGGGAGGAGCATAAAGTGGAATAAAAAGCTGGTAGGTTAATAGAGTGCTGGTTTTTGCAGAAACGAGGGGTAGGTGGAGATGGAGAAGGGGAGAAGCGAGTTTTTAGTGCAGACCAGGTCTAGGTAGTGGTCATCCTTGTGGGTGCTGGCAGCAGTCCACTGTTGAAGGCAAAAAGAAGAGGTTAGAGAGAGAATGCGGGAAACCCAAGGGAGAGAGGGGTCAATGTGGTAGTTGAAGTCCCCAAGAAGAAGAACAGGGGAGTCTAAGGAGAGAAAGAGCCAGGATTCAAAGTGATAGAGAAAGGCAGAGGGGGGGGGGGAGTAGAGGTAGGTGGGCGATAGATGACCACAACGTAGACAGGGAGGGGGTTGAAGATCTGGACAGTGAGCCTCAAAAGGAGGGAAAAGCAAGAGAGGGGGGTATAGGAAGGGTTCGCAGAGAATAGAAAGGCAGAGAGGGGAGAGAAGAAGCCCAACGCCTCCACCCCTGCCATCAGGCGTGTAGGAGAAAGAAAGGCCACCTTAAGAGACGGCAGCTTCCAGAGCAGAGTCAGTCTGAGTGAGCCAGGTCTTAGTTATAGCAAATAGGAGCAGAGAGTGAGAAAGAAGTCATGCACAGAGAGGAACTTGTTAGAAAGGGAGCGAGCATTCCAAAGGGCACAGGAGAAAGGGAGAGAGGTGGAAGGGGAGTGGTATGAGGGTTGACACCAGAAGGAGTAGAAGTTGCATTTGGCAGGCGAGAACGAGAGTAAGTAGGAAAAAAAAAAATCAGAGACCAGGATTGGGAGAGATATCCCAAGAAGCAAGGAGGAGAAGCATGGATAGAAATAGAATGTGTGAGGATTTGTAGGGGTGTGTTTTAGTGCAGGGGGTATAGCTGTATAGTGTCAGAGGGCGCAGGTAAGAAAGGAGTTCATGTGAACTGAAGTGGTGAAGGAAGGAGAGATGGAGATATATGAATAGTTAGAGACATAATGAGGTTGGTAGAAAGAAGTGCATAATTTTAAATGAAGTGAGGCCATAGCAAATATAAATAGTAAAGGTGGCATGGCAGCAATAGTCAAGTGCTGAGATGTGCAGTCTTGGTTAGATAAAAACCTCTTTTCAGTGTACAATTCAGGAATCGGCCAGTAGGGGTTGTCCACTTAGTCACTCATTTTGAACTCCCTTTTAAACCCCAGACTGCATGCTACTTTAAACATGGGCTGTCACATTCCTTGTCTACGTGTCCTACAAGCTTTGCTGATTACCCCATCACTCCCATAGAAATTGCCACAGATTTGGATCTGTCTCTTATAATGAAAGAATATGTGAGTATTCTTCCCATTGAAGAACGTGTTACACAATTTTCCGTTTTTCGCTCTTCTTTTTGGTATGATACTGCACTCCTCTACCTTGGAGAAAGTTGAAAATTGGAAGAACTCGAGAAACGGTTCTATAAAGGGTTAGAGCAGCTGTATCGGTCGGTGTATTATATATTTTCACACATTCACTTTGGCATTGATTTTATTTATCCATTATTTCCAATCATCCATTGTCACCATTAACAAAATGCACTGATCAGTGAATTTGTGGAAAAGACAAGTAAATTATTAAGATTAGTGCACTTTATGACTTGGTCACCAACACCGGGTATATTATTAGTTGCACTTATATTGTATGAAGATGAGCACTGATTTGCATGCTGCATTTCCTTTAAGGAGTCTGGGAACTGTTAGGAGTCCTTCCTCTGCAGATCTAAGGCTACGGCTCTGCTGCCTGCGCTGCACGCGCGCCTGCAAGGCTGGCGGCGCGTGCAGCCGAATTCCCCGGTCTGCAGTGAGCAGCAGGGGAAAGACAGGGAGGGGGGGGGAGAGGGGAGAGGGGGCGTGGCCATGACGTCACCAGGCTGGTTCGCCCTCACTGGCTGAACCGCCGGGGGGCGTGGCCTAGCACTCCATCGCGAGTCCTGATCTCAATTTTCAATTGGAGAGCAGGAGAAACGGCCGGCGCAGCGCGGCGGCCCCCCCTCGCAGCGGGCCCGGCCCCTTTGTGGGGCGGCTCTTGTCCCTGCAGCGTCCGCCACAGTGGGCGCTGCAGTAGCCAGCGGGGACCTGGCCTTACTGAGCGATTGTGAGAATAGGGAGCCTGGAGCACTTCCAGGGAGCTGGGGCACAGATTAGGTAGGACTTTGATAATAAACTATATGAAGAGTTTAATCTGGTAACGATTGGCTTGTTTACATGCAGAGGGTCCCCGGTGTATATTTGTGAGGTCGCGTTGGATGAAGTTCCCGTGTAATGAGATTAAATGCCAATCTCTCCTGCTGCTGCTTGTCTTGTAACAGCAAGAACCGGTTCTTCTCCGCGCTGGAGGGACAGGCGGAGGGACAGGCGGAGGGACAGGCTGGGGCACTTAATGGTGCTCAGCAGGCAGCAGTAATGAAGGTGCTTACAGTGAAAAAGATTTGTTTAGATTTGATTTATTTCACATACTGATTTACCCTGTGCATGTTCCTGCTATTCTCCCAAGCAATGCGTTGCGGACCCCCTGCAGCAAAAGGGTTAATTAAGCAGGAGCCAACGTCTCTTTTGAGCTTCTACAATCATTAATTTAAATTCTAATATTTTATGACAAAGGGACTGTCCCCTAAAAAATATTCACTCTTAAATTTACAAGTAATTGATATTACACTAAGGCAGTAATTCCCAACACAGCCCGCGTGGGGACTGCGCACTTAGGCCGTGGTTATACCCAAAAACGCGTGGGGCGCCAAAACAACTAACTTACTTTCAATTGAAGTGCTCATACAGCAAGAGACTGTCGCGGAGCGCCGTACTGCAGTGCGTACGGCTGGGGAAGAGATTCTGAACAAAAAAATTGCGTCACATGAGCGGCTCAGCCAATCCGCTCAAGGCCACGCCTCCACCACAGCTCTGCGATTCCTTTGCTCTCCCTGCCCGGTATAAACCAAGATGCTGCTCGGCGGCAGCGCTGGGCGAGGTCACAGAACAGCGTTGCTGCCTTGCAGCTTCTTGGCACAATCTCAGCCTTAGTAAGACCCCAAACGATACCTTAGAGAGGGTGGTATAGCGGTCACTGACAGCGGGAGCTTCCATATGCTTTGCATCCACCGCAGCAATGCATTGTGGGGCGTGACTTTGGAAGCTCCCGCAGCGATTGCCAGCTACAGTATACGACCCATGATATCTGCACACACGGAGGAGCAGTTTGGGGACTAAAGCACCAGCTCAGGGCACTAAACTGCCTGGGATCAGTCACACAGTAATGTTAGTCATAGTCTGATGAATAGGCAATAGCGGTTCACAGAACAAATATTCTCCAGCAGGGGGAGCACAGGGCTGGGAACCGCTGATCTAAGGCACTTCTTCTATACATGTGTAACGCCTGTTCGTGTCTGGTCTGACCCACCCAATCTTACATTGGCCCCTGTTGTCTATCCAGCCCCGTTACATGTCGGTGTATGGTGGTGAACCTGTAGGCAACAGGACTCCTGAGTCTCCCGCATGATGGTATTCGGGGATGTCAAGCCCGACAGGTATCTGAGGTAGTGGGTGACGAGTCCTACTTACATCACGTGCAGCGCCTCCACCTCATCAGGATCTATGCGCATGCAGGTAGATGGTCCTGATGAGGAACGCCTTCTTGGTGGTGAGGGCCCCAGGAGAGTAATTGCAAACTCACCCCATGGGGTTCTCGTTTAACAAGCCATATTTATTGTGCGTGGTGATAAGGGCCAGCTGCCCCTCACAGTCCTTGTCTCAGCCGCACATTCTTCCGCAATTCCCTTTAAAAGGTACGCCCTCCCAATGGAGTGGGATTCCCTCTCCCCGCAGGGAGATCACCCCTGTGCCAGGTCCCTGGACACAGTTGGCCTTCTCTGGCTTGATATAAATTGATGCCTCTAGTTACTGCACTAGTGGGCACCTTTAACTTGCTGCTTCACCTTGCACCATCAACTCGCAGCAACCACACGCACACGCACTAACTTTAGGCAGTGCCTTATATACCTCAGGAGGCAGGCACATCTCTGATGTCACTATATAGGGACTCAGAGCATGTAGCCACTCCCATCCATACATAGGGCAGCTCACCAGGGTGTCAGGGCAAACCTCCATGATTACTGCTGGCATTCCTGTAACTTACCAGGTTTTATTGCCAGCAGGAGAGATGACTGTAGACATTGTTATGCATGGCTACACATGGAATATATATAGTTGGGAATGTTTTGAAGGATTGAACTTCATTAATAGATTAATTGGGTTAAGAATATTATTTGGGGCAAGTATGATCAGATAAACCCAATTATCTGATTCTATTTTTAGGTTAATAGAATATTATAGGCTGTGATATTCATTATGGAAACGGCAACTATCCAGGCCTTCTCATTTGCTAATCACATGCACATGTTCCTGCTCAGGCAGCTGGGTGGGGAGATAAGCTTCAAAAAAATCAGCATGAGAACAGTAAGAGTAAGAGGTTATCCAGGGCAGTGTTCCAAATAAGAAGCCAGTCCTGTGCTAAGGGAGCTCAACCCCAGTCCTCAAAACTCCCCAACAGGTCAGGTTTCCAGGATATCAATGCTTCAGCAAAGGGGCTCAATCGGTCCCAGCTTCAGCACAGGTGGCTCAATCAGTGGCTCAGTCTTCGAACGAGCCTTGGATGGAGCCACCTGTGCTGAAGCTGGGATATCCCGAAAACCTGTCCTGTTGGGAGGGGATCTTGGAGGTTCAGATCCCCGTGTCGGATTCATGGTAACGGATCTCCCTTTTACCTGGAAACGTGCATGTACCTGCAAAGTTACACAAGGACGTGGTAAAGAAGCCTCCTCCCTCCCTCCCGCCCCGTTTCTTCTTTTTACAGGATTCGAACCATGGGGCGTTTTCTCCGGAGCCGATCATTGCTATTTTCAGCCCGGGACCACCTGGTTCCGCAGGTACTTACCCTTCTAGTGGATGGAATCAGTGTTAAATCTAGATGGGGCAAAGCTGAAATGTCATTGGGAGTGGGGTGAGCTGATGTTGCAGCTTCCTATTGGACGACACCCGTGGCCATCTTGGCATACCCAAGAATAGCCAGCAAGCCTCTTAGAACGGGGTGCGTCCACGGAGTTAAAACTAGCGCGTGTCAGCTCCGGAGAACTGCATCAATAGGAAAAATAGGGTGGGGGGGGGGGGGGGGAAGGAATGCTGCTTTAATACAGTATTAGCGGTCACAATACATAGGTATACAGATGTAGCCAGCCTTATGTTACGTACCGACCGTGCAGATTGTCACGAGTTTCCATAGGAAGCAATGGCAACGATAAACAGAGAATATCACAGAATTATCCCACCACCAAACTGGAGCAAAAACTCTGGCTGTTATATATATATATATATGCTAGCACGGACTTTGGACTGTTTGTATCCAGAGGGACAATTCTTCCTGGTGCAGAAGGGAGCAGGTTCCGCTTCCGCCAAACGTGGAGAAGCGACGTCGGAGAACGCTGGGATCTCGAGGTGCACCAAGAGGACCGCGTGGTTGGCGATTGAGATATATCTCATATACGCTCAATTTACTGCTATTTTTGTGAGTGGACATTTGTCCGAGTTTATGTCCCATAAAGGAGAAAATTTAAACAACTTACCGTAATTTTCTTTTCCTGGAACCATGGCAGTGGGCACCATTGGGTTAATCCCTTCTCACTCTAGGTAGGACAGGAAGTAGACTTTTGCAGGTAGACCATATAAGGCCCCTCCCTCTACCTGCACACCAGTCTTACGTTTCTTCCATAGCTGAAAATATATAACTGATAGGCATTAGACATACATAGGGAAGGCATTAGACATACATAGGGAGGGTAACTATGTGCCCACTGCCATGGTTCCAGGAAAAGAAAATTACGGTAAGTTGTTTAAATTTTCTCCTTTCCTGATCACCCTGGCAGTGGGCACCATTGGGACATACCCAAGCAGTGCAATTTTTAGGGAGGGAACATCAGAATAGACAACACCAGTTTAATGTCTTATCAGTTCAACCTTTATTAATACCCTTTACACTTTATTTCACTACAGTTTCTAAGACTCTACGTCCAAAGCTTGCGTCAGCTGATGATTGTACGTCTAGTCTGTAGTATTTCAGAAATGTATTGAATGAGGACCAGACAGCTGCTTTACATATCTGCCCTGGTGTGGCCTGGGCTTTGAATGCCCATGAAGTAGCCATGGCCCTTGTAGAATGGGCCTTCACCTTCAAAGGTTTATCTTGTCCTTTGCTTTCATAAGCTCTTTGATACAAGACACCATCCACTGTGCAATTGTAGTCTTTGATGCCGCTTGTCCCTTCTTTGGTCCCTCTGGGATGACAAATAATTTGTCAGACTTTCGGATATCTCTCATCCTTTCTAGGTACACCTTAAGACATCTTACCACGTCCAATTTGTGTAACCTTTCCTCTTTCTCATTTTTTGGTTCTGGACAAAATGACGGGATCACCATCTCCTGACTTATGTGGAACTGTGATACCACCTTTGGCAGGAATTGATGTATCGGTCTAAGAACTGCCTTGTCTTGATGTATGATTAGGAATGGCTCCTTAGCAGATAGCGCCTGTAGTTCTCCCACTCTCCTTGCCGAGGTGATTGCTATCAGAAACGCCATTTTCCCCGACAACCATTTTAGGCCAATGTCCTGTATTGGTTCAAACGGAGCTGCTGTTAATACATCCAAGACTAACGACAAGTCCCATGTAGGTACTCTGTTCTTAATTTGAGGTTTTAACCTTTTAACTGCTTGAAAGAACCTGATTATCAGTCTTTCTACTGCCAGATTTCTTTCCAACAAAGCTGATAGTGCCGACACTTGTACTTTTAATGAGCTGAGACTGAGACCTTTCTCAAATCCTTTATGCAGGAACTCCACTATAGATACAATTCTTGGTGAAAGGAAATTTTCTCTCTTTTTCACACCAATCACAAAAGCAGAGCCAGATTCTATGGTATACTCTTGATGTGGAACTTTTCCTTGCTTGTAAGAGGGTTTGAATTGTTTTCTCTGAACAACCCTTCAGTCTCAATGTCTCCCGCTCAATCGCCATGCCGTCAAAGCCCATTGTTTGGTATTTGGATGGCTTATTGGCCCCTGTTGCATCAGGCCTTTTTGATCTGGTATGTGCCATGGTGTATCCACTGCCATATTTACCAGTTGTGTAAACCAAAGCCTTCTTGGCCAGTATGGTGCTATGAATATCACCTCTGCTCTCTCTTCTCTGATTTTCCTGATTGTTTTTGGAATCAGAGGAATTGGAGGGAACAGGTATCCCAATTTGAAGTCCCATTTGAGACTGAGAGCATCTGTAGCTTGTGCGCTTGGGTGAAATTGTCTGGAACAATAGTTCCTTACTTTGCGATTCTGGTGTGTCGCCATCAGATCGATGTCTGGTTGACCCCATCGCTCTACCAGGTCTTGGAATACTCCTGGATTTAACGCCCATTCTCCTGGGTGAATGATATTGCGACTTAGAAAGTCTGCTGTGACATTTTCTAGTCCTGGGATATGTATGGCTGTGATATCCGACAAGTGGCACTCTGCCCAACCGAGTATTTCTGCTGTGAGCTTCATCAGCTTTCTGCTCCTGGTTCCTCCTTGTTTGGCTATATATTTGACCACAGAGCTGTTGTCTGATTCTATCTTATACAGCCATCTCTTATTTTGTCCTGGAAAACTTCTAGGGCCTTTTGTACTGCTTTTAATTCCAGCAGATTTGATGGTAAGTGGTTTACCTGATTTCCCCAGGTTCCTTGCACCACTTCTTCTCCCATCTGAGCCCCCCAACCTGTCTTGCTCGCATCTGTTGTAATTTTTAACCAGTGCACAGGTTGTAGCGTTTTCCCTTTGACCAGGTTTCAGGTATCTTCCCACCATTTTAACTCTTGTTTTGTTTGTGGGTGTAACAAGATTCTTTGTCTTGTGTCTTTGTGATTCCCGTTCCATTGTTGCAGAAAATTGTTTTTGCAGAGGTCTCATATGCAACGCTTAATGTTGAAGCGAATTTCCCCAGGAGTCTCATGCATTCTTCTGCAGAAGTCCTGGTAGCTTTTCTGAGCCTCCTTGTTCGCATGGCTATGTCTAGCCCCTTTGCCTCTGGCAATCTCACTCCCAGAAATCTTAAGAGCTGAGTGGGTACCCAATGCTCTTGTCTCTGTTTATTAACCAACCGTGATGTTCTAGGAAGGTTATTACCATTTTCTGGTCTTGTTGGAGTTTCCCCCCATCCTTTGATTTTACCAGGATGTCGTCCAGGTAAGGGTATATCTCTACCCCCCTTTCTCATCTCTGCCACTAGAGGGGCTAGAACCTTTGTAAACGACCTTGGGGAAGTTGCCAGACCAATGTTAGTGCTGTGTATTGATAATACTCTTGATTTACTGCAAACTTTAGGAATCTTTGATGCCCTTTTGCTATTGGTACATGTAATAAGCGTCTTTTAAGTCTATCGCCACCATCCAGTCTCCTGGTTGTACCTCTTGTATAATCAGATTTACAGACCCCATCTTGAACTTTCTTATCTTCAAGACTGAATTTACCTTTCTTAGGTCTAGTATTGCTCTGTAATCCCCTGTAGGCATCTTTACCAAAATTATTCTGGAAAAATTCCGCTTCCTCTTACCTTTTCTATTACTTCTGCCTGTAGTAATTTCCTTAAAGCCGTATTCCTATAACAGCTGGATTCTCAGAAGCTAAACATCTCTTTATCTTGATTTTATTCATCTGTTGGAGACTGAATCTCCTGGCTCTGTCCTGATGCCTTTGTTATTATTGCATCTAGTTTGCTGCCGAATAGGAATTCACCTTCAAATGGTAATGTACATAAGGTGTTCTTTGATGCTGTGTCAGCCATCCACTGTCTGAGCCATAAAGCTCCTCTTGCTGATACCGCTCGTACCATAGACTTGGCTGCTATTTTTACTGCATCCAATGAGGCTTCTGCTATGTAATCAGTTGCCCATTACACCACTGACAACGCCTTAAGAATAGTACTTCTTTTTACACCCTTGTCTATTGCCTCTTCAATATTGGCAATCCACACTCGCATAGCTCTAGCAATTGATGTAGTTGCTATGGCTGGCTTGTAGGCTGTTCCTGCCGTAACATATGCTTTTTTTAATGCATAATCCATCCTTTTATCCATAGCGTCTTTTAATGACGCTGCCTCCTCTAAGGGAATTGTGGTCTTTTTTACTATTCTGGAAATAGCAAGATCCACCTTTGGGCTAACCTCCCACTTTCTCATTTCCTCTTGTGGGAATGGATACATCTTCCCAAACCTTTTAGGCGTAATACTCCGGCGTCTGGTTGCGCCAACTCCACCTGAATGAGGTGCTTAATTACTTGATGGATAGTAAAGACTCTACCTTTTAAAGCAGCAGCAGTAAAAGCAGTAGTAGTACTAGTAGCAGTAGTAGCAATAGTAGCAATAGTAGCAGTAGTAGCAGCAGTAGTAGCAATAGTAGTAGCAGCAGTAGTAGCAGCAGTAGTAGCACGCCTAGCCTGTCAAAGCAGGCCAGTACAACTCTTGAAGCAGCCAGGACACTTTTTTTTTTTTTTTTTTTTTTAATTTCAGAGGTGCCTGTTTTCAACCTCCTCCTGTTTGGATTCGATCCCACAACTTCTTCCAAGTATCAGCTCAAACACTGCACACCCCAACTCTGTGAGCCACAAGATCACCATTGTGTTAACTCCTAAATGTCTTTCAGTTCAAAAACCTGTATCAAGGCTTTGATGAGTGGATCCACCCTTTCTACATCAATTTCAGATTATTCCTGAATATCTTGATCTGATGAATCCATTTCATTCTCTGACACATGAAAACAATCACTTTCAGACCCATATGATGAAAAACCTTTCCCCTTATCCAGACTGGTCTGGGATATAGATCTTTCCTGCGCAGGGTTAACAGCTTGCTGCACTGCCGCATCAACTCTCTGTTTAACAGCCTCCTTCATCAATAAAGAAAATGCTCATTTGTTCACTGGTATCACCTGCAGGTGTCTTAAGACACTCTTCACATAATTACTTCCCTATTAGGGCTGGTTTCTCACAAGCTGAACACCATTTAGTTTCTTAGCAACCTTCATTTATGTTGCAGGGATTCCCCCATCCCTTTTGAAGATCCTGCTTCTGGGAGGGTAACCACTGAACTAATTTATAAAACAAAATAAATGCTAAACATACACCCTAATGTATATATATATACCATCTCTCTTTTCCCATTGTAGAACTAAACTAAGGACTCACCTAGTCTTGGGAACTGATGTTTTGGGTGTCTCCATTCTTGCATCCATATCCAGCACTTGGCTTCTCCCTGCTGAGCGTTCCATGCTGCAGCTTCACTCACACATACATCGTGTGGCCGTCGCATTCCTGACGTCATCAAGTGCTCGTGCACCCGCACGGCTCGCGTGTCCGTGCACACACTTGCCGGCCTGCACGCGCGCGCTCCCGAGCGGC